>NW_007727051.1:442108-442732 GCF_000696425.1 Galeopterus variegatus
TGTATTAGAAACTTGGCCCCCACTGTGACTGTTAAGAGGGTGAGAAATCCTATTATGGTAAAATGAAAGGTGGGACTTTGAAGAGATGATTAGGTTGTAGGATCATGCCATAGTGAATGGATTAAAAATACTGGCCAGAGGTGTGGTTCTGAGGACTTTAAAGGAAGACAAAGTCTGTCTCTGTCTCTCTTCCTCTCTCTGCTCCACCATTTTGCAATGTGATATCCTTTCATCACCAAAGAAAAACTTCACCAGATGTATTCCCTGGACTTTGGACTTCCTAGCCTCCAAAACTGCAAGCTTGTAAGTTTCATTTTCTTTATAGATCACCCAGTTTCAGATATTTTGTTATAAGCAACAGAAATGGACTAATACAGAAAATTGGTACCAGAAAGTGACAGAAATGGACTAATACACCACTATACCACCAATTCCCAGCTAGAGTGTTGGGGTCATGTTTGCAATTATTTATGGACAGCCTACAATTATGAGGCCCGGGGACACCAGAGACATGGCTCTCTGTTTATTTTATTTATTTTATTTATTTATTTATTTATTTTTCCTTTTTCGTGTCCGGCAACGGACCGCAACCCTCAGTGTCGTGCCCGGACCGGACCGGGACCG
>NW_007727051.1:443874-445861 GCF_000696425.1 Galeopterus variegatus
GGCGGGAGCGCCATCGTGCTCCCAAGCGGCGCACTGTAGCAGTGCGCCACCGGGCCGGCCCGAGACATGGCTCTCTGGACACTGGATTATTATTAGGATGACCAGCATCCATTTCCCCATCACCTGGCAACAGTAGCCAGCATTTCTTGAGGAGAACCCCCTCCCTCATTCACAGGCATTTTGGTTGGGGTGGAACAGTCCCCACCTCAGCACAGGAGGGCTAAATGATAAAGAACATGAACCAATCAGTCCACTCAATTTCAATGGGCCCAATGACGGCTCATTTTGGTCCAATGAATATCAAGTCCAGGACGTTTGTTTGAAACTGTGGGATAAGAGAAGCTCTCTTTGTCAAAGAATATTTACATTTAAAGAGGGGATTCTCAACATCCCAAAAATATGAGGCTGCAATGGTGGGCAGATAGGAAATGGGTTACCATTTGGGGTATTTGGGTGGACCCAATTCTATATACTCCTAAGACAAGCCCAGCATCTATCTCACACCACCAAGCACATTTCTCCACCACAGCCCTTAGCTTGTTCTCTAACCACAGATTTTCAGTCTCCTCCAGCCAACGCTCAGCTTTTCAAAGGCAGGCATCATGTCTCTCGTATTCCTGGATCTAGCTTGCTAAATAATTACGCATGTTTTTATCAGAATGAAAAAAAAGCCAAGACCTGAGAAAAGGAGGCATTTTGGGCTCAGTTCAGTCGCTGAGGAGCTTCTGGGGTTCCAGACCCTCTACTAGTTGCAGCCACAGCCTCAACAGTCTCCACCTTCTTGTTCTTTATTCTTGCTTTTGCCTTGTGACTCAGCAGCAGGGGTGCAAACGCGGCGACAGTGCCATTTTCACCTAAACCAAACCGGAGAACTTTCAAACCACCTTCTACCTCCACCTTCTTGTTCTTTATTCTTGCTTTTGCCTTGTGACTCAGCAGCAGGGGTGCAAACGTGGCGACAGTGCCATTTTCACCTAAACCAAACCGGAGAACTTTCAAACCACCTTCTATGATGACGCCCATCAAAAGCAGAGGAGCACAGGTCTAGGAGGTCTGTGAGGTCTCTGCGTCTGCCCTTCCTTCATCCCCCTCTGGAGCTTTGTGTCTAGAAGGAGGAACCAGCAGCAGCTCTAAGCTGGAGCCTTCCTGGGAAGATGCGGCCACTTCTGCTCCTGTTGTCCTTTCTTCTGTCTTCTGGGGCTAGGACAGGTGAGTGACCATCCCTATTCCAGAGGCCTAGGCCCTTCTCACAAAATCTTCTGTATTCCTGATCCTTTTGCCCAGCATTGGTCAGGAATTTTCCTCAATCTGAGCCCAGGAACTTTCTGAACCCCAGCTTCCATCCCAAACCCAGACTTACAAGTCTGATGCTGGATAGACACTCAACAAGCGGAAGGAAGAGTGTTCCCTGGAAGGTTTAGCAGGTGTTAGTTCCTCCCTGAACCTCTCCTTTGTGCCTGGAAAGTATGTAGAAAAGCATTTGGTGGAGAATGTGAAGCTACAAAAGATAAGTAATTAAAATTTCTCACTCCCATTCAGGAAAGGGCAGCTCAGACACACAGGCAGCAGCAGTGGCGATTGCCACCGGACCCAGCTTAAGAATCAGTTACATTATCCAATGCCCCCCACCCCTTCACTCCTGTGCAGGGGAGAAGCACAGGGTGCAGTTGATCTCAGACGCAGCAGGATGCCTGCATCTATAGCTTCCTGTTGCCTCAGTGGCACCCCAGAACTTTACAGTCCATTTTTAGTGGATTCTCCACTTCTCCCTTTGGCAGTACTCTCCCCCAACATCCTTGTGGCCCTGAATCCCACCAGCACTATCCCCACCAAACTCCAGCCAAAGGCCATTCATTTATGCAACCAAAAAACATTTGCTGAGATCCTAGGGACTTGAGGATTTTAGAAAATCCAACTCTGTAAGCTCATGGGCAGATTATTAGAAAATGGCACAAGTCAGATGTCAGCAGAGGTTTGGGGGCTTGGG
>NW_007727051.1:446328-446993 GCF_000696425.1 Galeopterus variegatus
CACGGCCATCCCCAGTCACCCCATCTTCTGGCTTTTCCTTTCAGAGGACATCATTGGGGGCCATGAAGCCAAACCCCATTCCCGCCCCTACATGGTGTTCCTTCAGCTTCTGCATAAAGGGAATAAGAGAAGGTGCGGCGGTGTACTGGTGCGGGAGGACTTCGTGCTGACGGCTGCTCACTGCCAGGGAAGGTAAGGAGCAGCAGCAGCCCACACCTCCTGAGACCCCTACAGTGACCCCTGCCCTCTCCCAGGGGAGCGTCCTGGCTCCTGGTAACCCAAGACCATGAGAGCTCATCAGAGCAGCCACCTGAGCGCAGGACTGGGAAAATGAAAGGCTGAGAAATAAGACAGGTAAGCTTTGGGGTCAAAGGGTCAGAGCACGCGGCACAGTTGGGAAGAGAGGGACCACACTGGCCAAACAAAGCATTGGTGGAGGTGGAAAGAACCCAAACTCAAGTAATTTCATGATGTTGCCTGAAGACTAGAGAAGCCCTGCACTTAGCGTCCTTGAGAAGCACAGTCACTCAGCCCTGCGGCCCTCCTGTCCCTCGATTTCCCCTAAGCCCTGCTGCACCGCAGCTGTCACCTGCTCTTCACAGCTCCTGGGCTGTATCCCCTGTGACTCCACCTCCCTCTCCGCTCTCTTCTGCAGCTCAATAAAT
>NW_007727051.1:448165-457409 GCF_000696425.1 Galeopterus variegatus
GGATGGGCAAGTTCTCAGACACGCTGCAGGAGGTGGAGCTGACGGTGCAGGCGGATGAGAAATGTGAAATTCTCTTCCCCAGCTACTACAGGAAAGCCACTGAGATTTGTGTGGGGGACACAAAGGAGACAAAGACCAGTTTCAAGGTCGGGTTTTCAGTATCTACCCAGACAGGCCCCAGGGAGACAGGAACTGGGAGACGTCTGGGGCATGGGAGTGGCCAGGTCCTCACCCAGACCTTGGGCAGCCTGGGTCCCCAGGAACCCAGTCTTTTGCCCATGCCCTGGGTGGGTCAGGGGTGGGGGTGAGGAAGGCTCAGTCATTCAGCAGCAGCAGCGTCACCAGAGCATCCCTGAGGACTGCAGAAAAAAGCTTGGCCGGCTGAGCTGGGAAAATCAGCCAAGGCCAGGCTGGAGCCCAGGGTTGAGGGAGGCAACAAGGCCTGCCTGACCTCGCACGCAGCCCCTAACAGAGACCAACCACCCCCTGGGAGCAGGCAGGGCCAGGAAGAGCCAGCTCAGTCCTTCCTCTCTCTGCCCACAGGGGGACTCTGGGGGCCCCTTGGTGTGTAACAACGTGGCTCAGGGCATTGTCTCCTATGGGAGAAACAATGGGACACCTCCAGGAGTCTTCATCAAGGTCTCACGTTTCCTGGCCTGGATAAAGAGAACAATGAACTGCCTCTAACAGCAGGCAGAAGACTGACCCTCCTCTGTGCCTCACCATCTTTTCTGGGGCAGAGGCAAGAATCTGGTGTGGGTGGGCCATGGGGATTGCAGGATCGTAATAAACGGGTCTCTAGAGTGATCATGACTGAATTCCTATTTATTCCCTGAACCACTTTCCATATGCAGCAGCACTGCTCCCAGCAGCCCGCTGCTGTCAATTCTGGTTTCTGCTTCCTCCTTTTCCCCCCAGCCCTCCCTCCTCCCTAAACCCAAGCTGAACAGTTTCCCATCATGTCTCAATCACACGTCTTTGATACTTGGCCCTCTCCCAAGGTGGGGTCTGAACTCCATTATAAAAGGGCGGCTTTTCCCCAAAAAATGAACCTCTCTGAGAAAGAGTTGATATCATAGAAGCAGAGAATAGAAGAGTGATCACCAGAGACCAGGGAGGAGAGGGGAAAGCATGAGGAGAGGATGGTCGCCGAGTACAAAGTTACAGTTAAATAGAAGGAACAAGTTCTGGTGTTCTATTGCACAGTGGGGTGACAATGATTAGTGGTAAGGTATTGTATATCACAAAATAGCTAGAAGAGAGGCTTCTGAATATTCTCACCATTAAGTGATGATAAATGCATGAAGTGATGGATGCACTAAATACCCTGATTTGATCATTTTACCACATATACATGTATTGAAACATCAAATTGTACCTCATAAATATGTACAATTACAATGTATCGATTTAAATTTTTTTTAAAAAGAACCTCTCAGGGTCTTAAGAATTTTTATCTTCTCTAAGCCAAACACCTTCACCAGCCCCCAGCAATTGGGCAGAGAGTGGAGCAGGTCAGTGGAAACGGGATGACTCCAGAGATCCAGGAGGCCAGGGGCCATGCCATGGCACTCAACGTCCTGTTTCCAGGGCCTCTCTCTCTGGTGGGAGCAGCTCTCTCCCAAGGCCAGGACTGTCTGCAGCTTAGCAGGCTTAGATGCTCCTCAGCCTCACCCAGGTCCCATTTTCCTGCCCAGCCCTGGGCCCAATTGGCCAGCCAGGGAGCTCAGTCAACCTACCTCCCTGGCTGGCTTTCCCCTGTTTTCCATCCAAGTGCCCCTGGCCACCAGTTCCATTCCCTTCCAGCCCACCTACGCTGTTTTGAGCCAGCCTCTCTCTCCTCTCCCTAACAGACCACCCAACTCTATGTGGATTCTCCTTTATTGCTTGTTCCAGCCAGACCTGATGCTAATTTGAGGAGCCAGATCCCACCTCCCTCCTGGGCATGGCTGGCTGAGGCCCTCTCCAGCCCTGGATTTCCGGGGCTCAGGCACCCCCTTCTGTGAAGTCTTTCAGCAGCCTCAGCCCCTTTCAGCCTAGCCTGGCCTCGGGACCAGACTCTCCCTGCTGGCCACCTGGGGTTACGGCAGCCTTGTGAGCCAGAGGGTTCCAGGCTGCTGAGCTGGAAGTACCACCCTGCCATCATCAACAGACAAATACTTGCTAATCTTTCTTTTTGTGCCAGGCATACAATAGGCTCTGTTCTCATCCTTGAAAAACTTAAAGTGATGAGAAATTCCCTCGAAATTCTTCTGACTTCTCTCCTTCTGCCAGGAACATCAGTTTGGCACAGATGAATCTGTATTTAGAATCCATAAGAAACCTTGTTTTGAAAATAATTAAATTCTCTGTATTATATCTATATAGTGCCTTACAGTGTCACATTCATGATTTTGATTCCAGGAGGGCAGTGTGTGAAACTGGAAGAGACGTGGACATCCTCAGATCCTGAGATTTCCAATCTATGCTCAGTGGAGTCCCTGCCCAGAGGGGTAGGAGGAAGGAGGACGGTAACCGGAGCAGGCTTAGCTTTGTTTATTTTGCATATAGAAGGCATGAACCTCAGTCCACAGACCAACTAAGTGCTACAGTACAAGTGCAAGATGGTAAATTGTGACCCTGATGACCTTGTTCAGGATCCTATATCCCTCAAACAGCACCACTAGTGAGTTAGATGTGACAGAACACAATAAATTCACAATAGCTGGGCAAACAATGGACCAACATAGAAAAGAGGAGCAACTTCCTTAAAAAGAATAAATTAATTACACAGATATGAAAGAACAAAATCCAGCATATTGGAAAAGAAGGGGAAAAGCAAATCGACTTATTTTTCTCATGAGACTGTCCCACTATCCATCTGCCAAATCTTCCCCTGGGGATCATGACACCAGCAGCAGCACAGGTGAGAGGGGAGCTAAATGTATGCACAGAGATGAGCAAGTGAACAGCAGAGCGTGCAGGAGTCAGGGGGCAATCACACAAAAGAAATGTAGAGACCCCAGACAGCAGCCATGAAGAGCTCCACAGAGTCCCAGGTTATAAGCCAGAGCCAGCCCCAGAGTGACCAAAGATTTCCACCATCAGAGCAAGGGGCTGCAGCTTCATGGGTCAGTGTTCGATGGGTCAGTCTTCCCCCTTACACCTGATGGAAGAGACACTTGACACAGAGATGAGATGTATTAGGAAGAAAAACCATTACCTTACATGACCGTAGCATCATGCAGACTGGGCTGCTCTTGACAATACATGTTTCCCTAAAATGATCTCTACTTAACTTTACATTTATTTCTGTCTCTTGAGCTAGCAATTTTTATTTCTAGGACTCTATCCTTTGTAAGATCTGGTGTGTGTGTGTGTGTGTGTGTGTGTGTGTGTGTGTGTGTGTGTGTGTGTATGTAGGAAGGTTATTTATAAAGGTGTTCATCACAGCATTATTTAATAATAGACCCCAAATTGGAATCAGTGTTAATGTCCAAAATAGGACAATGGTAAAATATGGCTCATTCACCTTACACATTGTGCAGCCATTAACAGCTACATTACCCACTGTTGCAGAAAACTAGGCAACGAACATTAATAGGAAAGCTGTAAAAAAGCACTAATAAACATTCGGAAAAAAGTAAAATCTCACTAACCAATGCAAATTAAAATATTAATAATTTTTTGCTCATCTGATTGGGCAGAATGCACAAAAATGATAACATTCACATTCAGTACGACCATTGAGAAAATGGCATTTTAGCACCTTGTACACAAAGATTCTAGAAAAAGAAACAAAAAAGGACTTGATCTAACCATCAACCACACCACAAAAATTGAACAAGTTTATTTCTTATAGTTTTGTGACACAAGCAAAATTTTTGGAACAACGCCAATGCCTGGCACTAGTTTGGGGATTAGTTTTTAAAAGTTACATTCTATTGAATACCATGGAATTTTTTAAGTTATGATATAGAACTACATTTTTTTGCATGGAAGAATGCTTACCAGGTATGTTTAAGTTAAAAATAGGTTATAGATCAGTATATACTGCAGTTAAATTTTTGCTTATACACATATTTTCCTTTTAGGCTTTTTTTTTCTTCCCACATATCCATTTTCCTAATTTTTCCACAATTTTTATATACTATTCAGATAACTTTTTTTTTCTTTGTTCCCTTTTAAAGATGACCGGTAAAGGGATCCCAACCCTTGACTTGGTGTTGTCAGCACCACACCCTCCCAAGTGAGCCAACCGGCCATCCGTATATAGGGATCCAAATCTGCGGCCTTGGTGTTATCAGCACCACACTCTCCCGAGTGAGCCACGGGCCGGCCCTTCATTCAGATAACTTTAAAACCTGTTTATTAGATTAAAATGATATTCGCTAATAGATTTTTAATAAATGTTTATGCCAAGTAATTAAAAATATAGGATTCAAAACTAATTATGTTGTGATCACGCCTACATAAAAATATACATAGAAAAAACTAGAGGGCTGGCCAGTTAGCTCAGTTGTTTAGAGCATGGTGCTGATAACACCAAGGTCCATGGTTCAATCCCTGTACCGGCCAGCCACCCCCCACCCCCAAAAAAAAGAAAGAAAGAAAAAAACTGGATGAAGATATACTGTGATAACAGTGGTCAGTTGGGTGGTGGAATTAAGGCTGACTTGTTTCTTCTTTCCATTTTTCAATTTCTTCAATATTTATATTTTATAATTATTAAAATAACTTTATTTTTTAAAAATATTTCATCAGAAAAAAGTATGCTTAAGTAAGTTGTTACATGTGTTAGTTAAGATATAACCCTAACTACTCTAACAGATAAACTTTAGAATTTCAGTGATTAACCCAATAAAAGTTTATTTCTTGCTCATACATAGTCCAAAATGAGTATTCCTGATGAGTAGTTGCCCCTTTTACTCTCAACTATCCCAATTTGGACAATAAATTACAGGGTCAGCCCATGATTAAGAGATCCAGGTTCAGTCCCCTGAAGATGGCTTCTAAGTTCCCCAAGTTCATCTGCATCAAACCATGGAAGGGGAAGAGCCTCGCTGATCAGGCGCAGGAGGATGTTATGGGTCTGGAAGGTGTCCTCTCACATCCCATTTGTCACAACAGCCACACAGCCACACCTAACCTCAGTGAGGCTGAACGATGTAGTTCACCTACATCCCTTGGGAGAAAACGAAACTGTTTTGCCAAACTGTTAGCTCATCTCTATCACAATGCTTAATGGCGTTTGCCATTTTTAAGGATCATGGGTCCTAAATTTGTTTTCTGCTTATATATTTCCATTATAGAAAAAAATTAGATAATATAAAAGTGAAAATAAGAATCACATAAAATTGTTGTTTTGGTTGTTGATTTTTTGTTTCCCCACAGAATTAGTATCAAAGTGTATACATGGTTTTATTCTATTTTTTTCCACGTAATAATTGATGATTCAAATTTCTCCAGGCCACTAAATATTCTTCTAAAATGTGATGCATTTGAATAGCTGGATGATGCATTGTTCCTTGAATATCCCATAATTTCTATTACTGCTCTCCTGTTTTGAATATTGGATGCTCAGAGCATTTTTGGAAGAGGGTCTCATGGAATACGTCCACCTCTGCCTCTTTCTCATGTTTACCTGAGGTCCCAGGGTCAACAGCTCAGTCTTAGAAATAAGCTTCACCAGGAAATGCTGAGACCTTGAATCTTTGTTCAAATCTTTCTTTGCTTCCCTCTAACTGCTCTGATGGGAAGATTTTCTGTAGATCCCAGTGAATCTACTACAGCAAATCATGCACTTCAGGACCCTCCTAGGGGTTCAGTCTTTCCTTTGTCACCTGCTCTTCCCTTCAAGGGTGACAACAACAGTTCTTGGCAAGAAAGCATCTGGCTCTTGGCAGACACTTGAGATAGGAATACAATGGCTCTGGCACAGACTTCTCCCAGCATGGACTCTTAATAAAATGATCACAACAAGCTCATCACAGAAACCTCCTGAGTAGCTTCCAAAATGTCCTTCTAGGAGTTACATTAAGGTAGCCCTGAGGGTCTGGAGTGCCTCATTAGTATACTGGTCACCTACCAAGCAAGAGGAACTATATTGGTTACTACCCAGAGTAACACCACAGGGAGGGTGGGGTTTAAACCAGCAACAGCTGGCAACTGCCTGCCCAGAGGATTTGCGTTGCTGATGGCTTGTGGGACAGGGAGGAGGTGGGAAACACTTTCCCTTAATGTCCCAACACCCCAGAGGAGAAAAAAATTGTAACTGACGGAAATGTAATAAAACAGTCAAAACTAGATGTAACAAGCTATGGATATTGTGAAACATATCAGTCTTATTTTTTCAAATATCGCAATTTCTTATTAAAATGGAAATAAAAACATTTAAAACGTATGTGTCCCAATCTACTGTCATGTATTCCCCTCTGCATCCAGTGTTCTCTCTAATCCCCACCCTCTGGCAGACTTTTTCAAAAATGTATTGCAAAATATACACACATGAAAAGTGCACAAAACATAAATGTACAGGTGAAAGAATAATTATAAGGAAAGCACTACATTTTACATCAAAAAATAGAGCATGGTCAACACTCCAGAAATCCCCCTATGTCTCTTCCTAGTCCTAGTCAAAATGCTCTCGCTGCCCTCCAATCCTTAGCTAACTGCTACTCTGACTTGTGTAAAAACCACTTTCTTGCTTTACATTATATATTTACTACATATGTATGTATTTCTATCCAATATAGTTTCATTTTCCACAGTTTTGAACTTTATATAAATAAAATCATACTGAACATAGTCTTCTTGGGTTCTTTCTACATTATGTTATGAAGATTCATTTAATGTAGCTGCACGAGACTAGTTCATTCATTTTTATTGTGATGTAATATTTCATTATATGAACATACTACAACTTGATTATTCATGCTACTGTTGATGGCCCTTCCAAGTGTTTCCAGTTTGGGGCTATCATGAATGATGCTGCTATGACATTCTTGGACATGCATCTGGTGGGAATTTGCCCATGTGGGGAAGAGCCAACCTGGTGGCTGTAATTGGTATGTCATTGTGCTTTAAATAGATGTTTATCTAGTGAGAATAACACTTTTCACATGTTTATTGACCATTTGGATTTCCTGTTATGAGATAAGGCTATTTAAGTCTTTTGCTCATTATTTCATTGAGTTGATTACCTATTTCATACTGATTAACAGAGGTTCTTTATACAATTTGAATATAAGTCCTTTGTGGTTATGTGCGTTACAAGCATCTTTGCTAATTCTATGAACTGTCTTGTTTCTCTCAATTTTAGTGATATTGAATTCATCAATCCTTTTCTTTATAATTAGTACTTTTATATGTAGTAAAAATCTTTACCTATCATGAAGATATTGTTACATTACATTTTCAAGCCTTTATTCACACTTGGATCCATAACCCACCCAAAATGGATTTTTGGATATGGTATGAGATAAAGTCAAGTTATATTTTTTTCACATAGAAAATATGTGTCCCTGAAGACACCTATTGTCCTAACACTATTTACTGGAGAGAAAAAAGGGAAAATAGTCTTTTCTCTATTATGATGGAGGATGCAACCTCCATCATCAATGGAGAATCCATATTTATTTTTTCCACATAGAAAATATGTGTCCCTACGGGACACGATGAAGACACCTATTGTCCTAACACTATTTACTGGAGAGAAAAAAGGGGAAATAGTCTTTTCTCTATTATGATGGAGGATGCAACCTCCATCATCAATGGAGAATCCATATATGTGTGTGTCAGCGCCCAGTGTGTTTAGTCTATGTCTCTACACCTCATCAGTACCGCATTATCTTCATATTGCTATGGCTTTATTTGCTAAAGCAAGTTTTCCCATCTTCTCATTCTTTAATAGTGTCCTGGCTATTGTTGGCCATTTGCTTTTTCCAAATATATTTAGAATCGGCTAAGTTCTATAAAATCTCAGGTGAATCTATAGATCAATTTTGGGAGAACTGACATTTTTACAACATTTAGTCTTCCAATCCATGAACATGAAATCTCTCTATGTTTAGGTCTTCTTAAATTTCTCTTCATTGAATTTTATAATTTTCCCCTAAGAGGATCTGAACATATTCTTATAGGCCATGCCAGTTAAGTATTAAATTTTTAAAAATTTCACCTTCTAACAGCATTGCTGCACATGCAGAAATATGATTAATTTTTAATTGATTTTTGTATCTAGAAAATTTGTTAAGCTCTCTTATTAATCAGGGTACTTATAAATTCTTTTGAATTTCTTATGTATGCTATCTTTTCTTTAAGTCATTCCAGTTTTGTTTTCTCTGTTCTTGTCCTTATACCTTTCATTTCTATTTCCTGCCCAGCTTCACAGGCTAAATCACCTAGTATAATGTTGAATAGAACTGATGATAACTTGTATCCAGGCATTCTTGAATTGCTTTGCTCTCAAAGAAAAAGCTTTCAGCACTTCACCATTAAGTATAGTGACTGCTGTGGGATTTTTGTGGATAACTTTTATCATATTAAAGGCATTTCTTTTTATTCTTACTTTGCTAAGAATTTTTTTTTAATATTGATTAGTGATTAAGTGTGAATTTTAGCAAATGCTTATTTGTTTATATATTAGTTCATTCTGTTGCTTATAACAAAATACCTGGAACTGAGTAATTTATAAGACAATGAAATTTATTGCTTGCAGTTTCAGAGGCTGGGAAGTCCAAAGTCCAGGGAGCACATCTAGTGAAGGCCTTGCTGGTAGTGTCCATGACCCAGAGGTCTCACATGGTAGAATGGCAGAGCAGAGAGAGAAACTCTCAGGTTCTCTCCTTTTAAAACCCTCAAAGGAATGGAAACCACCATGTCGAAGTGATACCTGCGCTCCCATGTTTATTGCAGCTCTACTTACAGTAGCCAAGATTTGGAGTCAACCTAAATGTCCACTGACAGACAATTGGATAAGGAAAATGTGATGTGTATACTCAATGAAATACTACTGTGACATAAAAAAATGAAATCCCTGGGGCCGGCCCGGTGGCGCACTGGATAGTGCGCCACTTGGGAAGCGCGGCGGCACTCCCGCCCGAGGGTTCGGATCCCACATACAGACCAGTTCCCGCTCACTGGCTGAGCGAGGCGCGGGAGCAACGCCGAGGGTTGCGATCCCGTTGCCGGTCCCCGGTCCGGTACGGGGGCAACACTGAGGGTTGTGATCCGTTGCCGGACACGGAAAAAGACAAAAGACAAA
>NW_007727051.1:458210-477278 GCF_000696425.1 Galeopterus variegatus
TTTGTCTTTTGTCTTTTTCCGTGTCCGGCAACGGATCACAACCCTCAGTGTTGCCCCCGTACCGGACCGGGGACCGGCAACGGGATCGCAACCCTCGGCGTTGCTCCCGCGCCTCGCTCAGCCAGTGAGCGGGAACTGGTCTGTATGTGGGATCCGAACCCTCGGGCGGGAGTCCCGCCGCGCTTCCCAAGTGGCGCACTATCCAGTGCGCCACCAGGCCGGCCCTTAAACAGCTTTGTTATTGGTTGCGTTTAGTGGGCAGGTTGGCATGAAATCTGAGGTCACTATCAATGAACTTCCTATCCACATCTTTATTTACATCATTGAGTACATATCATTTACTTCTCTTTTTTTACATGTATAAGCTGTTCTTTATCCTTTTTCTTTTATTTTTTTAAGTTAGACTAATGTTTTCAAAACAAAATAAAATGTCGAAAAACTTAATAAATTAAAACTATCCCAAATGCTAAGACACTAATAAACTGTCATACTATTTTCTCTTTTTTCCCTTTTACTTCACATTACTTTTCAGATGAATAAAGAAATTCCTTAGAGCATATACTAGAGAAAGGATTAAGCTCTGGGCAGCTCTAAAAACAAGTGAAAAACTGTGTATATTTATGTATAAGGAGAGGATTCTTAATGTCTATAAGATTTTCAAGTGGGCCTATCACACTCTATAAAAGATTGGGGATTGTATTAGTCTTCAATTCTGCTATTTTTGCAAAAATTATACTGGATTATAATGGTTTTCTGGGCATGCACAGAATCTTGCAAATATTTTTAAGTGTGTTTAATGACCCACTGTATTACTCTGCAGTAATTTGCTATGCTTTTCTCCCCATGTTGAATATGTGGCTACAGTTCATGTCTCATAGGTAGTACAGCAATGAATGTACCTCCTTCTCAGAAGCTATCACCTGGGGCAAAAATGAGGATTAGACTGATTGGAATCTTATCATCAATGAGATGGGATCTTACATGTTTTCCTGCTAGTCTGGCAGCTCTCAGCAAAATGAAGTCTCTAGGCCTTTTCTGCATGCAGGGAACTTTCTGGAACACAAAGATCTTCACCTTGGGTAGGAAGCCAGCAAGTAAAAAAGTTTTCAACTGTGCCATAATTTTCACCGAGGGTTTGCCCGGGCTCAAGTGACCTGAGAAAGTAACTATCAGTGTCAGAAGCTTGTTTCCTGTTCTTTCTCCGGCAGCACCCTTCCCCCAGTCAGGAGAATGGCTACCCAATCTGCCCTGACAACTTCTAGAAAGAAGTGGGAGCAACAGAGGTCTCACCAGGGTGGCCTTGGGCCAAAGGGAGAAGGCAGTCAGGCTACATCTTTCCTCTTCTGCCCCCTTCGACTTCTTCCTGGTGTTCTCACCCACACGCCCACCACACCCCACCATCTTTCAGTCACCCTTGCACAAGCCCCACTAAGTATATGTGAATAAGCCATCCAGGGAACTTGTACTTCTGTAGAGAAACCCTGAGATCCCTGAAGTAGCCAGCTGCCAACTTCCATGTCTGATTGAGGGTATTATGGAATTTGATAGATTGGGGGTTCTGGGACACATTGCCCAAAACCCTGCTCCTTGTTGCCCTGGGTCCCTATTTCTGCCATTGGCATTGACCCAGCAGCTGTGCGGGAGATCACGGGTTGCTGGGTTACTCCCTCTTCACCCAGATCACTGGCAGTTGGTGGGCAAACCTAGGCAGCTTTGGGTGATGCAACTCATCACACTTGCAGGGGAATGTGACTGTGAGTTCCCCAGTCCCCACCCCCACCCCTTCCTTCCTCCCTCAGGGGCTAAAAGTCCTGCAGGAGGAAGCACAAGCGGCACCCACCAGGCAGCCCTTCAGAAAGGCAAGATGCAGCCACTCCTGCTTCTGTTGGCCTTTCTCCTACCCCCTGGGGCTGAGGCAGGTGAGTGACTGCTCCCACCCTCAGAGGTCCAACCCCATCCCATAGACTCTGGAGACAGACTGCCTTGGCACATCCTAATTCTGTGTCTTTGAGTAAATTCTGGGAAAGCACATTTCTTCAGTTTTCTTTGACATCTATAAAATGGGAGTAATATTAATACTGACCTTACAGAGTCGCTATGAGAGTTAAATTAGTTCATGCACATAAATATCTTGGAATTGCCCCTGGCAGCCCAGTCTCATGTTTGTCCTGAGCTGCACTCAGAGGGATCTGGGAAGCTTCCTGAGGAAGGAGTACCAGGGAACTTCAGGGGGAGCCTATGCGTACAGCAGAGCATCTCCCCTCAATACCTGAAGCCGACGCTGGCCTTTCCCAGAGCAAGAGTTGCTCTCCCTCTTTGGGGGAGAATGAGGAAGCTGAGAGGCTGGGATGGGGAATGGGTCTCCCTTCAAGCCAGCAGTGTTTCCTATCCCAGTGCCTGGTGCCCTGCAGACCCGATCCTCACCACTAACTCCTCCCTCGCCTGAGGTAAGTGCCAAATGCTTCCTTCCAGGAGAGATCATCGGAGGCCAGGAGGCCAGGCCCCACTCCCGCCCCTACATGGCGTACCTTGAGATCCAGACTCCTACACACATGAGCGCTTGTGGGGGTTTCCTTGTGCGAGAAGACTTTGTGCTGACAGCAGCTCACTGCTGGGGAAGGTGAGGAGTTTCTCGGGCAGCCAATAACACA
Source organism: Galeopterus variegatus (assembly GCF_000696425.1). Classification (NCBI taxonomy): domain Eukaryota; kingdom Metazoa; phylum Chordata; class Mammalia; order Dermoptera; family Cynocephalidae; genus Galeopterus; species Galeopterus variegatus. The sequence goes on from NW_007727051.1 coordinate 460,862, forward strand.
GGCCCAGAAGAGCTCACAGAGGAACCACCACAAGCAGGCGGGTAGCAAGAAAAGGGTGAAGAAGATGCCAGATAGGTCTTGGGGGAAGGCGACAGGCCAGTGTAAATAAGGAGAAGAGGAGGACATGATCAAGAAGAGCAAGCAGAGGCAACAGAAGACACCACTGGGGTCAGAAAATGAACTCGAGCTCTCTCTCAATTCACTCTGGGGGAGCAAACCTTAAGGTCGGTCCCCCCCCAGACCAGGGCTGCAGAGGAGCAGAGGGCAGAGCTCAGCCCAGTCCCTGCTATCAAGCTCGAGTCTCTTCGGCTGCAGTCTTGCCCTGCCCTGAGCTGGCCGCCTGCCCTGCAGAGCTGGCAGACTTTGGCTCCTGTGGCTCATACCTACCTCTAGGCCCCCTTGCCTTTGCAGCCCCATAAACGTCATCCTGGGGGCCCACAACATCCAGAGGCGGGAAAAGACCCAGCAGCGCATCACTGTGAGAAGAGCCATCCGCCACCCTGGATATAATCAGCAGAACCACCTGAATGACATCATGTTACTGCAGGTACTGCTGCCTGACCCTCTGGTCCTCCAGCTGTCTGGCTTCCTCCCAGTGTGGTGGCTTCCCTGTGTCCTGGGACCACCGAGGAGGAAGCCAGGGCAGGGCTCCAGGTTGGTGGTGGAGGGGAATGGGGTATTGCTGCACCACCATCCCTGCTCTGTGGCTGGGGGCCCCAGCTGAGCAGGAATGTCTGTGCTCTTCCTGCCAGCTGAGGAGGAGAGCCCGTCGAAATCGAGCCGTGCAGCCAGTGGCTCTACCTCGGACCCAGGAGAGGGTGAGACCTGGGGCCTTGTGCACAGTGGCCGGCTGGGGCCTGGTCAACCTGAGCAGGAGAACAGACAGACTCCGGGAGGTGCAGCTGAGAGTGCAGCGGGACCAGAAGTGCGGCAGTCACTTCAATTTCTACAACGGCCAAACACAGATTTGTGTGGGGGATCCTAGGCAGAGGAAGTCCGCCTTCAAGGTAAGGCCGTGGGCTCTGCCAATACTGTCTGGGACAGAGGGGCCTGGGCAGAGGGACAGTGGGAACAGACTTTATCCCCACAACCCTAGCCTAGGGGCCAGGCCTGGGTGGATGGGGACTTTCTCATCAATCCAGTCTCTGTGAGACTGGGAGGAAGACCCACAACACACACATCTGCAATGTCTTCCTGGGAGGGTAAAGGTACCTTGACTCGGGTTGAGCTGGAAACAGGAACCGCAGGCTTGACCTCTGCAACCCTGGCCACCTCCCAACCCACACACACCCAGCAACTGAAGGAGCCCATCCACCCCTGCCTTCTCCGGGAGTGGGGAGCTTAGGGCAGCAGGGGCAGAGAGGCCTGGCTTAGTGTCCCTTCCCTCACTACCCACAGGGGGATTCTGGAGGCCCCCTGCTGTGTAACAATGTGGCCCAGGGCATTGTCTCCTACGGAAACAGGAATGCAGTTCCTCCAGCAGTCTTCACCAGGGTCTCGAGCTTCCTGCCCTGGATAAGGAGGACAATGAGGCGCCTCACACAGCAGGATCAGGCTGAGACCCCCTGTAACTGACTTCTCTCTGGGGCACAGGCCAGCTCCGGGGGTTACCGGAGTCTTAATAAATGTCCACATCCACAGTAAAGATAACCGATTTCTCATTTGTTTATTTAATATCATTCACAATTAGTCCATGATTAATTAGTCCATTTGGACTTCTATAACAAAATACCAGAACTGTGTGGCTTATAAACAGAAATTTATTTCTCACAGTTCTAGAGGTTGTACGTCCAAGATCAAGGCTCCAGCAGATTCAGTGTCTGGTGAGGGCACACCACCTGGTTCATAGACAGCCGTCTTCTCCCAGTGTCCTCACATGGCAGAAGGGGCAAGGGAAGCCATCCACAAGGGCTCTGCTCTCATGACCTACTCACCCCCCAAAGGCCCCACTTCCTAATAGCATAACTTCGGGGGTTAGGTTTCAACATATGAATTTTAGAAGGACATAAGCATTCAGTCTACAGTGAATATGCAGCAAACATGCACCAGGACTGAGTTGAGCTCCTCCAGGAAAATGGGGTCTCTTCCCAGGACAAATGGACCCCCTGGGCCTGGAGATCAGGAGGAGCTCCTTCCCTCCTTCTTGCCTTGGGCAGTGGTGGAAGGACATATCTCTCCCCAGGGCAAGTTTCTCTCCACCCTAGGAGAGAATCCTCCTTACTCAACATTAAAGAATGGTCTAATTAACAGCTATTGGGGAGAGGAGATAAATTGGATTCATTCTTCACACCATACTCCAAAATAACCCTCAAATGGATCAGAGATTTAAAGGTAAAAAATTAAACCATACAAGTACTAGAAGAAGAGATAAAAAGAATTGCCTGTTTAAAAATAGCCAGCAAACATCCATGTTCGTAGCAGCACTATTCATAGTAGCCAAAAAAAGATGGAAGCAGCCCAAGCGTCCATCAGTGGCCAGAGTCTTTGTCTTAAACCCTTGCAGCATACCGCCCCCACTCTACTATTAACCAACATTTTTATTTTCAATATGATGAAGGTCTGCTTTACACTTTTGATGCTCTGAAATTATACAAAATGCCACACAAAATGTTGACTAAAATAACAATACGGGCTGACCCCGTGGCACACTCGGGAGAGTGCGGCGCTGGGTGCACAGCGACGCTCCCGCCGCGGGTTCGGATCCTATATAGGAATGGCCGGTGCGCTCACTGGCTGAGCACGGTGCGGGCGACACCACACCAAGGGTTGCGATCCCCTTACCGGTCACGAAAAAGACAAAATAAATAAATAAATATAATAAAATAACAATACATTGGCCCCTAAGGAATAGCCCCTGGCTGTCTACATCAGTATTACATTCAAATATAAGATTACTGAAATTATATAATTTTAAAATTGTGCTTTAACGAAACCTTCTTAAAGTAACTGCACAGAATCAGCTGGGAGGTTTTTCTAGGTACCTCAAAATGTTAATTACTCCTTGCAGTGTGACATTTACTATCTGAATTTGGCAGTTTCCATAATCATAAATGGAATAATCACTAAGAAGATATTTTGTCAAATATAACTGGCTACATACAGAAATGCTTTGGTGAATTTGACTGTTATTTTACGTGTATCTCTTATCAGAAGGTCATTTGTCTAATATTCAGCATAAGCCATTTATCAACAAAATTTTAATCACCGATACAGCTCTGACAATCCTCACTCATTCTCTCTGTATTTGCTAACTGCCTACCCCTAGGAATTATCTATTACTTACATGCTCTGGGAGATAACAGTCTCATTATTAAATGTTTGCTTTAGCAAATGGAAAAAATACTTGATAAAGGAGAAGGAGGAGGAAAGAGAAATGGAAGAGAACCCCTTCAGCCCTTTCTGTCTGTGACATTTACTTAGAGCCCCAGAGCACTGCCCAATCTCAGGACTCAGTCCCCAGGAAACCCCAGGGCAGACACATCTCATTTACTTGGCTTTCTCTGCCAGCCAGCACTTCAAGGCACTCTTTGCCTCTGGCTGCCCTGGTGGAAAGGTGTCCACAGACCCTAGGGTACTGGCCTCCAGAAGACAATTCCTTCCGACTATCACAGAAGCCAGGCCCAGCACTCCTCCCAACAGCTCTGCACTCTTCCCTGTTAAGTGAACCTCAGCAGCAGAACTTTGACAAGAAAGTGTTTGCACACTGAAAATGAGTGCAAAGGGACACAATTCCTCTTTCTTTCTCCAGGCGCAGACTTTGTGCATTAGGAGCCCGACTGACTTGGCTGGATATTTGTAAATATCCAGGAACGTCTCTCCCAACCCAATAGCTAAGGCTGACTTCATCTCTCTCTCTCTCTCTCTCTCTCTCTCTCTCTCTCACACACACACACACACACACACACACACACTAAGGAATTTCCTTTTCAGAACACAAAAGGCCAGAGCAGAAGGGCACAGAGGTGAAAGAGTCTGTGAGGAGGATAGTGAAAGATGCTCAGCTGGAAAGCGCCTCTCCCTGCTCTGTGTGGAGACTTTAGGGACCCTTCTTGTGAGGCCCAGGGCTGTGGCTGACATGCGAATGTAAATGAGAAGCCTCATCACTCTAATCCACTATATCAATCAGCACTCAACGAATAAAGGAACGATTAATTTCTATATACCCCTGGGTCCTTCTGATCTCCTGCCCTTGTGGCTTATTCATGCTTTGAACTGCCTTATAAGCCACATTTATGAGAGCATGGGGCAAACTTTTCTTCTCCCCAGACAGAAATGCTCTGCATACCTATTGACCATGAGCAGGCTCTGACCGCACCTTCTTTCTCCCTCCTCTTCTGAATCCTCAGGTGGGACACCCACCCCCACCACACACACACACACACACACACTCTCTCTCTCTCTCTCTTTCTCTCTCACTCAAGAGTTACCCACCTTCCTCTCACTGTCCCACCAGGTCCTGACCCTCTGACATGTGCAAGTCTGGGCTCCAAAGGGAATCTCTGCTGAGGGGAAATGCACCTGAAGCGTCCACGTGATCAGCATGGTCCCCTCCATCTCTGGCCTCTGAGCTGGAATCAGCATCTCTAAGCTTCTGGAAAATCTGCACCTCCCATGTAAGTGGTAGAGTATGAGTTGCCTCAGCTTCTTCTAGAATCTCCCCATTAGTGTGAATCACCAGTCACTGAACTTTCCAGCTCTGAAATCTCAAGGAGAAAATCTCATCTGGGCCCTTGAGAGTCCTTAACTGGGGACCCCTCTCATGCACACCATCCTTTCATTCAAGTATATCCCCTTCTGAGATAAACACCTCCAATTCTTCATCTATTTTCCTAGAGGAAAATTGGGAGTCTATTCCACTCCCAGGATCATCACCTCTGGGAATCTCCTCAGAGCCCAGGTTCCCTGGCTTCTCTCCACCTGTCCTAAGCTGGCCTGTCAGGTAAGACAGTGAGTGGTCGTCGAGAAGCTCCCTTCCCCCACCCTGTTGAGCTCCTCCATTGTGAGTCAGCCTAAAGATGTGTTTTCTGGAGGCAAAACAGTCAATATATCCATTGCTCCCACTTTTTCCTCAGGACAGTGAATGTTGAAGAAAGAGCAAAAGAATAGCCCCCAGGTGGCAGCAGTCACCACATATTGGGGCTGTTTCTTCTTCCCATGGAAACAAGAACAGGGGCCCTCACCAGGGACATGGAGCCATAAGATGCCAATATTTTGTCTGCATGACAATCTTTACTGGCTCCAGGGTACCTGGAACAGGTGGGATAAGAAAGATGGGGGAATGCTGAGCTTGTCTTTACCAGGACTGGTAAAAATAAAAACTTTTTTAAAAAGCCTGTTTCACCTCTTTTTGTCTACCTATAGGCTTCCAAATACTTTGGTCTCTGCTCCTCACCTGCACTCCCAAGATACTGCAGTTGCCGGGAACCACCAAGGAGTTGATGCAATGACTAGGCTCTTGGCCAGTGTGTTTCACAGTGCCCCAGTGCTTGGCACTTTTGCACATAAACAAAAATCCTCTTCAGCTCTTAGCAATGAGGGACTGGGGGAGTAAAGGTGGGTCAGGGAGATGCTGTGCGAAATAATCGGCAGTTGCTAATCACAAACACAAGGCAATGCAGGGTGATATTCATGCTCTCTGAAGACGCAGAACTGAACCAAGCAGGGGGAAAGTAACACTATTTCTGTCTAATGACAAAGCCTCCCAAAGACCTATCCTCACCCGGATTTCCTCTGGTGATTGTGGCCAGGCTAACTCAGCACCTGCCTAAGAAGGCGGTTCTTGCAACACCATCACCTCACAGGCGTTCCTGCAGGAGAGAGAAGGGATATGGAGAAAGCCCACATCTTGAAAATCAACAGAGCAGGAGGAAGCATGCACAACTTCTGATCTGAGCATACTTTCATAAAAGATGCTGCTGCTACAGGTCCTGTTAGCCTTTCCTCTGCCCTCCAGGGCTGACATAGGTAAGCGACCATCCCCACCCTCAGAGGCCCAGCTGTGGCAGCCCAGTCAGGCCATCTCTGTGATCTATCTCTACTTCAGCTCTATCAAGGGATAAAAAGTGCACAGAAAGGACAGAAAAGAACACTGCTTTGAATAAACTATGTTGGGTCCTCTCCCTTTTGTAAGTCACACTCCTTTCACCTGGAAAATGATTTATTGTGTTGGCACAGAATATGATAAAGAGGGGGAGGGGAGGCAAGCTGGAAACGAGGGCTGTAACTTCCCATTCTCCAAACCTCAGAGTGAGCAGGTCTACCCCAGGAGCTATCCTCTGGATTAAGACTGGAAGAGCTATCATATATTCAGATCCTATATGTCACCCCCGCCTTGTCCCTGTTCTGCTGAGCCACTCAGCTCTCCAGGGCAGATAACAGAACCTAACTCAGCCCGCAGAGGGCTACCTCTTCCCTGCTCCACAGCCCGATGGAGATGGGCTCCCGTCAAGACCCTCCAGCCCATTTCCCCATCTCACTCTGATCCCCAGTCCTTTATACTCTTACCTCTTTATCCTGAGGGCTCAATGCCTTAGGGAGGTATATCTGAGCCAGGGTTCAGATTCCATTAGGAACTCTCCTTCCCAGCTGCTGGACACAGCACACTTGAGGACTGTTCATTTGTGTATCCAACAGCATTTGTGGGATATTTACTATGTGCCTGACTCAGGATGGAGGAGAAAAAAGGCAGAGTTTTCTGTCCCTAGAGTGCATCATGTTCAGGTCTTAGAAACCAGCCCCTTCTTGGAAGTGAGTGGGTCACAAAGGATCTGAGAGCTTTGGACAAGGAAGCAACCATGGCAGGTCAGAGAGTGCTTTCCAGGTTTTCTAGGATAATCCACTCTGAAAATCCTTTTCCCTTGACATGTATTTGAAGTGTGTTTGACCCAGAACAAGGGCTGATCTCTCATCTGTACAGAAAGAAATTGATAACTAAGGAAGGAACGTGCTGCGAGCCCGCCATGCTGCCCACAGAAGCCAGGAGCCCACATCTTGTGTGTAGAGTCACTAAAGACCACTACAGACCCTCCCAGCCCATGGATATCCCATTGTTCTGGGCCACAGGCAGGGCCCATTCTCTGTTTTTTGTGAATGTAGAGATCCAGAGAAATTTCTTCTGGAGAGATAAGATGGGGCAGAGGTCAGTCCCGGCCCTACATGGCACAGGCAGGTTCTATGATGACATACAAGGCTGGAGCAGGTGTGGGGACTTCCTGACATGAGAATACTTTGTGCGGACAGGAGCTGACTGTTATGGAAGGTAAGGAGCAGCGACTGGGTATTCATGTTCCTGAGAACCAGTGTAGGTTACTCCTAGTACCGAAACAGGGACCATAGCTGAGGAACGTTCTGAGCACAGGGGGCCCATGTCTCATCAAAGGAACCATGGGAGCTTGTTGGCACTGGGAAGAAGTGAGTGTGGGATACAGGGTTGGCACATGGGGGAGAGGACCTGTGTGGCAGGAGAGGCTGCTAAAATCAGACCTGGCTCACGAGTGCAAAGCAAAGGCCACATTTGTGCCAAGGTGTTCAGAGGTGAGCAAAGAGGTACAGTGTTCTCTGCATCCCCTTCCTCCCAGTTTTGATTTGGCTGCATCCTCACAGCACCTTCTTCGAGTATGACTTTTCTACCTTCCTGTTATAAAGACTCTTGTGACTGGGCCCACCTCGATAATCCAGGGTAATCTTCCCATCTCAGTACCCTTAACTTAATCACATCTGCAAAGTCCTGCTTGCCACGGAAGGTAGTATATTCACAGGTTCTTGGGATTAGAATGTGGACATCTTGGAGGGTCCACAGGTGTCCATGTCACGGTGACCCCAGTTGGATGACAGAACCAGCAAGTGGCTATTGCCTCTGTCTAGGATTGTCAGATTCAGCAAATAAAAAACCAAGACACCCAGTTAAATGTGAAGTTCAGATAAACAATGAGTAAAATTTTTTGTATAAGTACGTCCCATGCAATATTTCACATACTTGAAACATACTAAAAAAATGTATTGTTTATCTGAATTGCAAATTTAACTGAGCATTCTGTTTTATCTGGCAACCCTACACTGTTCCAGAGTGTCTGGTAGTAATAGATATGCACAGTAAAAGACAAAATCCCCACTTTGCTTTGCCAACTTGTAGAGTGAGGGTTATTATGGTAAGAAGTACCTGGAACAATCCCCACCCCCACAAGACATAAAACTAAAAGCAAACTGCGTCTCTGGAGAATCCCAAAGAATAATGCCACCACTGAATATTTACAAGGGTACTTCAAAAAATTCATGGAAAAATACGATTAAAAGATAACACAAATCTTTCCATAAACTTTTCAAAGTACCTTCGGAGAAGATGCAAGGTTAGTGATTTCTACCACATCCCCATTTACACCACCTATATGGCCTTAGAAAAGCCAAAATCATCTTGAGAACAACCGTGGATTGTCTCATCTTAATCAGATGATGATGCCAATCACGGCTATGGTCCCGGACGCTGCATTGTTGCTGAAACAAATCAACTCAGTGCATGGGACCTAATAGGCATATATTCATCCAGATAATGCTTTTGTTTTTTCTACTATCATCAGCAAAGATCAGCAGAAACAGTCAACCTTCCCCTGATAGGGACAGAAGTACAACCTGTCTTATCCCTGGGCTCTGCTAAGTCACCTACCTGTTGTCACAATATCATCAGAGAAATCTTGATCATCCTGATATCCCACAAAACATCACTTTGGTCGATTATATAGATGTCATTATACTACTTGGAAATAGCAAATAGGAAAATTCAAGTACACTGGATGTCTTAGTCAGACACAAGCATCCCAGAGGATAGGAGAAGAGCCCTATCCTCAGCCCACAACATCAGTGAAGTTTCTAATATTCCAGTGTCGTGGAGCATGTGAAGTGTCTCCTCTAAAATGAGAAGCAAGTTGCTACACCTTACAACACCCACCACAAAGAAAGGGGTAGATGGGCTTCTCGGTGTTCTGAAATAACATATGCCATATGTGGGCATGCTGCCCCAAGCCACTTACTGAGTAACCCTTGTGGGGTGCAGAGTAAAAACAGCTCTACTGCAGGTCCAGCTGTAGATAAACTGTCCTCCCCCTAGAGCCTTATGACCAGAAGATCCAATAGCATTTGAAGTACCTGAGAGAGGCACAGTCGTTTTTACAAAGGATCTGGCAAGTTCCAATAGGAAAATCACAGCTGAAATGCACAGGCTGCAGGGAGAAGGTCCTGCCATCTTCTACAAAAAAATATATTCTCCATTTAAAAAAGTGCACCTGACTGGCTACTGGAAGAGATCCAATGCCTGACAATGGGACGCTGTGATGTGTCAACTTGATGGGGGACACGGAATATCTAGATATTTGGCCAAACATTATTTTGCATGTTTCTGTGAAGTTTTTAGATAAGGCCCGAATAAAACAAAAACGCCAACCCTCCCTGGAGTAAGAAGGACCTCCTCCTGCCTGACTGATTTGAACTGAGGCATAAGTCTTTTCCAGCCTTCAGACTCTAACCGAAACATTATCTCTTTTGGGGTCTCAATCCTGCCAGCTTTCAGACTGGAATTTACACCATCAGCTCTCCTGGTTCTCAGGCCTTCAGACTAAGACTGGAACAACACATTGGCACATCTGCAGATCTTGGGTCTTCTCAGCCTGCATAATTACATGAGCTGATTCCTTATAATAAATATCTCTCTACATACACACACACACACACACACAGACACACACACACACACACACACACACACTTTCCCGTTTCTCTGGAGAACCCTGACTAATACAGACACCGAGTGACTATGTACTGAACTTCCCATCATTAATGTTGGATTATCTTATTCAGTAAGTTATGAAATTGGTTGTGCTCAGTAGCATCCCATTATTAAATGGAAAGGGTGATGATGAGGCTAGGCCTGAGCAGGTCTGGAAAGCACAGGTGAACTCCATGAGCTGCTAGTTCAGAATTCCTTTGCACTACTCTACTTCAACAGTTCTTCCTCAACCTACACCTGTGGGGAGTTCCCTATGACCAACTAACTAATGGAGGGCGAAAAAGCACAGCCCTGATTTACAGATGGATCTTCCCAGTAAGCTGACACAGGTAAAAATGGATGGCCCCTTACAGCCATTACAACCCCACTCGTGAGAGTAAGGAGCCAGGGGGACATGTCCCAGCTGGCAGAGCTTCAGGTAGCGCGGTAGGTTGTGCACTTCCTGTGGATGAAAGATGGCTGAGGAACAGGTTTACACTGATTCATGAGAAGTGGCTATGGGCTGGTGGGCTGGACAGGGGCATGGAAAGATAAAGACTGAAAGACTGATGACCAGGAGAATTGGTAGGGGAGGGACACAGATGGACCTCTTGGAATTGGCACAGAATGTGAAGATACTCATGTCCCAGGTAAATGTCCAACAGAAGACATGCACTCCAGAAGAGTCTCTCAAAAATCAAGACAGCAACATGACCCTCTCCTACAGCTTCAGTCAGCCTGCTTTTCCAGCTACCCTAGCACTGCTCAATGGGCCCATGTACAAAGTGGGCACATGGCAAGAATGGATGCTCTGCAGGGGATCATCAACATAGACTTTTGCTCACTGTGGCAGTTTTGGGTAATATCACAGGTTGGTGTCTCCAACCTTCCCACAACGGGGATGCATACTGAGCCCCTAATACAGCATCATGACCTGGGAGGGTCAACTAATCGGATAGTGGCAGGTTGATTACATTGAATCCCTTCTACTGTGGAGGGGAAGTTACATAACCTGGATGCAGATGAGCCTTCCCTGCCCACAGTGCTTCTGACAGCACTCTGTTTATGATAAAATTAAATATAGCAATGGATTCATGCCCAGGGAATTCTCTTATCTTGTTAACTGCCCCATCATCCAGAAGGTGAAATATTTTTTTTAGACAAATGAAAACAGAGAATTTATCACCAGCATAACTGCACTATAGAAAATATTAAAGAAAGTTTCTGAGACAAAAAAAAGACACCAGATGAAAACTCAAGTCTATAAAAAGGAATGAAAAGCACCAGAAATGATAAATATTGGAGAAATATATGTTTCTTATTTCTTTAAGACATGATTGCTTAAAGCAAAAAAAAAAAAAAAAAAACCAATGTGCTATGAGGTTTAGAACATATGTAAGGCCGGCCCGTGGCTCACTCAGTAGAGTGCGGTGCTGATAACACCAAGGCCACGGGTTCGGATCCTATATAGGGATGGCCGGTTTGCTCACTGGCTGAGCGTGGTGCTGACAACACCAAGCCAAGGGTTGAGATCCCCTTACCAGTCATCTTTTGAAAAAAAAAAAGAACATATGTATAAGAAAAATGTAATGACATTTTAAATGTAATGTATCATGTACAAAGAAGGGAAAGGGGAAGTAGAAATGCACCACTGTAAGGGTCTTACATTATGACCTTGGTATAATATTTCTTGAAGGCTGACTATGATAAAGTTGTGTGTTGTAAACTCTAGAACACCGTTTTAAAAGAATAGAACAAAGAATAGCTAACAAGCCAATTGTGGTGATTTCATAGAATCATAAAAAATACTAAATTAATCTAATAAAGCCAAAAAAAAAAAAAGAGGGGAAAAACAAGGATAATATGACACAAGAGAAAAAAAATGCAAGATGGTAGATTAAACGCAATGATATAAAAGGCTATAATTGACATGCTGGATGAAAAAGCAAGACCTAACTTTGCGCTGTCTATAAGAAACCAATTTTAAATGTAAAGACCCAGATAGGTTAAAACTATATTCTGATGTATTAGCAATAAACAATTTGAAATCAAAATTAAAAAGCAGTACCATATACAATAGCATCAAATAAAGCATGAAACATCTAGGGCAAAAAAACTAACAAATTATGTGCAGAATTTGTATGCTGAAAGCTCAGATCATTGGTGCGAAAAAAATCAAAGAAATCAATGTTGTTACAATGTCAATTCTCCTAAATTGATATTCAATGCAATCTCAATAAAAATCACAGCAGGAGGCTTTGTAGAAATGAATTCAGCGGATTATAAATTTTATATGAAAGAGGATAGGATCTAGAATGGCCACAGCAATTTTGGGAAAAAACAACATTGGGAGGTTCATATTGCCTGATTTCAAGATTTATTATAAAGCTATAGTAATCAAGAGTATGGTATTGGAGAAAGGATATACCTAAAAATGTGTATATCCTATGATTTAATGATTGCCTTTCTAGAAATTTATACTAAAGAGAGAAGTTGAGGGTTACAATGATTCTTATGTTCAGATAAGCCCTCCTCAACTATCACTACATAAAAAAAATTTTTCTTTTTAATGCGAGTAATAAAAAGCTGTTCGGAGAAAAACATAATAAGCCCCTGAGTGAATCAGAAACAACAGAACCACAAACGTGTTTACTGAAAAGACGTGATTGCTGGATTCTGGGACCAGAAGAGACAGAGTCCACTGGGAGTTGCGGTTACGTGGGTGCTCCCACAGCTGGTCGCTGTGCTGTGCTGCTTTTCATAAAAGCTATATGTACTAGAGTGTTTATAACAGGTTTATCTATAATAGCCAAACCCCAGTATATTAGTCCGTTTTGTGTTGCTATAACAGAAATACCTCAGACTGGGTAATTTATAAGGAAATGAGGTTTATTTGGCTATGATTCTGGGACAGCTGCATCTGGCACGGGCCTCAGGCTGCTTGTACTCGTGGTGGAAAGTGGCAGGCAGCTGGCGGGTACGAGCAGATCACACGGCGAGAGGAAGCAAGAGAGAGAGAGGGGTGCCAGGGTCTTTTTAAGCAACGAGCTCTCGCGGAACAAATAGAGGGAGAACTCACTCATTACTCCTCCCTCCCCCAGGGAGAGCATTAATCCATTCATGAGGGATCCACCCCCACGACTCAATGAGTTTCCAACACTGCCACATTGGAGATCAAATTTCCACATGAGTTTTGGAGGGGACAACACATCCAAACTCCACCACCTGGAAACATCCCAAATGCCCATCAGCAACAGAATGGATAACAAGTTGTGACATATTCACACAACAGAGACCACACAGTGATAAATGAAAACGAACTACACATAAATACAACCCCACAAATGGATGTCACAGACAGTGCACTGAGGGAAAAAGCCAGAAACAGAAGTGTTTATATTGCACAATTGCATTTACATTAAGTTCAGTAACTTTAAATTCTGATGATATAAGTCAGAACAGCAGCTATCTCTGGGGTGTTTTAGACTGGGAAGGGGCTTGAATGAACCTTAGGGAGTACTAGAAATCTTCTACATCTTGAGCTGGGTGTAGTCACATGGATGCATAATTATGTACAAGATCATCTAGCTGGACCCTCAAGATTAGTACATTTTATACCTTATATATGTAACACCTTCAAAAATAAATAAAAGTTTTACCAATACTCAGAGCTACAATGAACACCAACTTTCAGCTTGGAGTTACAAGAGGAAGCTGAGATGGCCAGACAACATGACCTGGACCAAACCACCTGCTAACCAAGGAGCTTCAGATGGAATACCCACTCAGGACCAGAGTCCTAAGCAACCTGTTAAAGCTGGTGAACCAGGGATAACACGGGACCAGTTGGAGGCAACCATAAAACTTCCATACTAGGAGAGGTAAACAAGGAGAAAAGGGAGGAAAACTACAGAAATTCACAATTGAGTTGACCATGCAAACTAAAATTTTAAAGCATATGAGGAATACTAACGCAACAAAAAGCAGACAGCAAACACACACCAAAAACAGGTGTGTAGGGGTACAGGATGGTTCATAGAGAGAATAGAATAATAAAGTATCCTTAAAATGACTTTATAATTATATAATTAAGCATTTCAAAGAGATGGGATGAATAATAGCCTTAAAGAAAGAATAAGAGAATATGAAATAAAAACAGGTGTATATCATTCAGGCCAATCTCACTTTAAATGTGTATAAAGTATCCTAAGAAAACCATTAGCAAATGAATATAGCCAGTTAATGAACCATGACAAAGAAGAATTAACCCTAGGTATGCAAGAAAAGTGCAGTAATAGAAAAGGTACTAACGTAATTGACCACTATACTGATTTTGTTATAATTCCAAATTATTTGTTCCCCATACAGTGAGAGAATTTTACATCCCCACTCATTGCCATGTGGCTTGTGATGTCTCTCTGTAGAAGATGTACTCCCCACACCATTGACTTTGGGCTCAGCCAAGGGACTTGCTTTGGTCCACGGAACGTGGGCAGAATGACATGTGCCATGTCTAAACAAATTTTAAGAGTCACTCCAAGATTCAGACATTGTCCTTTTCTCTCTGTCAGACCATGGCTAGTCATTAAGCCTAGACCTCAAAATCATGAAGAAATGGAGCAGAATCCCCAGCTAGGGAAAGTCTCAGCAGATCTTCAGCCAACATGTTATAGAAGCAAGAAATAAATATTTTTGTTGTTGGGCCAGCCCGGTGGCGCACTGCTACAGTGCGCCGCTTGGGAGCGCGGCGGCGCTCCGCCGAGGGTTTGGATCCCACATACAGACCGGTTCCCGCTCACTGGCTGAGCGAGGTGTGGGAGCAGCACCGAGGGTTGCGATCCCATTGCCGGTCCCTAGTCCGGCACGGGCGCGACACTGAGGGTTGCGATCCGTTGCCGGACACGAAAAAAGACAAAAAGAAAAAAAAAAAAATTTTTTTGTTGTTGAAGCTGTTGTAATTTTGGAATTGTTTCTTTCCCACAGCATGACCTAAAGAAAGTTGACTGACAACCACATTGTGGTATGATTATTTCTATGTATCCAACACTCAATGATTATTTTTAAAGTCTTTTAGAAGACAAAACTAAAATAAATTATATCAATGATATCTACCAAAAAAATCTAATTCATCGTATCTTACATAATGGTGACATTTTAAAGCATTTATATTAAGTAAAGAGCATAAACGAATGTCTATTGCTACTATCTGATATTACATTGGATGTCCTAACGCAATAAGAAAAATAAAAGGTTTGGAAATTGGAAAAGAAAACACAAATTGCTGTTTTATGTAGAAATAACTGCTGTTTTTAGACAGCAATCTACACAGAAGAGGGCTCAGCAAAATTGATGGATAAAGGGTCAAAATCAATTATTTCATTATCTTGTAAATACACAAAATACAATTTGATGGTTTTAGTAGATTGCATTATGCATTATTTTTCAAAATATGTGCTGCTCCTTTCTACAGGACCCCTCCTTAAGAGGAGCTTATATATGTCCCAACCCAGTGATGCCAAACTGGGACATGCAGTCATTTTGGCCATTGTCATGTGCATACATCACTATGTATTCCACTTCTGCACAGAAGCTCTGTGAGCCACCACATCCCTTGCCTACTTTTTCTTCATTCTGCCACAAGACAGAGCAGATTTCATACAAAATCTACTCTATTATTTGGGTTCTAAAGACCCATGAACCAGAGTTGCAACTAAATAGCAACAGATACATAACATGAGTAACATGAAGTGTGTGAGTGTATGAAATGGAAGGGTGGAATAAAGCTAACTTTCTTCTCTAAGTTTGTGGTGAGAGAATGAGGTCAGGGTGGTAACACAAATGATTAACTTGATAAAATAGAGCCACACAAATCAAATCTTACTCTACCCCAAATGATTTATTAATGATTTTAAAAGATACAGGAACACACCAAGCACACAGGAAACGTTCTTTCCAGAGGAACCCAAAACCATCAGATGCACCTGCCAAAAATGTCCCTGCCTCCTACATCAGGTCAATCCAGAGCATCTCCTCTCCACCACCATCACCCCTAACCAAAAGACCAAAATTGGGATGGGAGAAGAGCCAAGGGGCCCTGGAGACTGCAGGGCAAGGCATGGGGCCCCTCAGAGCCTTGTTTCCACCAGAAAGACTGCAGGCCCCTTCCTTTCTTCCCTTAGTCCAGGGCTACCTGAGAGGACTCAAAGGGGCCAGGCCCCTGCCCACAGCAGACAGTGCCTTGGAGAACCACACAGGTGGGATCTTTCCCCAGAGCTCTAGACACACTGCCCACCAGTGTGGGTCAGTTCAGCTCAGCCCTCGTGTCCAGCTCAGCATTTTCATAGGATCAGGGACTATTAGCATATACCAGGCACTGTGCTAGGCACTGGAGATCCAGCGGTGCACAGAATAAACAGGTCCCTGCTCTCACTGTTTATAGTTGGGATGTCCTTGATCTGAGAGTCACAGGTCTATGTCCCATCTGCTGGGAGTATTATATGGCCTAGACCTGAATTAGATTCAACCAGAATTAAAAACCTTGTAATTCTATAACAATAACCTTGCCTCTCATTCGTAAAGCAAACTACATTTAAAACGCAAATTAGGGCCGGCCCGGTGGCGCACTGGATAAGTGCGCCGCTTGGGAAGCGCGGCGGCGCTCCC
>NW_007727051.1:478164-480178 GCF_000696425.1 Galeopterus variegatus
TCAGGGCGCGGGAGCAACCCCGAGGGTTGCGAACCCATTGCCGGTCCCCGGTCCCGTACGGGGGCAACACTGAGGGTTACGATCCGTTGCCGGACACGGAAAAAAACAAAAGACAAAAAAAAAAAAAAAAATGCAAATTAGTTCATTGATCCTAGAAATACATTTTGTCACCACTGGAATGGAGGGTCATTTGTTTATATATCATCTCGTTCCACAGCTGCACTCTGTAGAGCCCCCTGAAAGTGGAAAGGGAGGGAAGAGCAATGAGTGAGCTGTTCTCAGGGCCCCCAGCCTTTCACTTCCATCAGAAGAGCACATGTCTCTCTCTCACCTTCTCAGGTACAGGCATGGTTTAAAATTTCCCTTGAAAAAGGAGATCCCTGTCCTTAAAAAGTAAAAAAATGTGAAACTCACTGATGGAGAGCAACCTCCTCCTTTGGAATATGAAGAAACCAAGGCACAGAAAGGGAAGTGACCCCACAAGGCCAGTCGGCAAGTTATCCCCAGAGCCAGGATTGGAGCCTTGGCCTCCCAATTGCCAGGGCTGTGCTCTTCCAACCAGGAGATGGGACCCCTCAGAGCACCAAGAGTTCTAAAAGTTCACCTAGCCTCCTCCTTCCCCTCCAGCTTGCAACCCAACCTCCCTAGCCAAGTGCCTGGCCACTCAGATGCCAATCTGGACAGAGAGTACACAGAATTCAACCTCTTCCCTTCTTCACCCTACATAAAACTAGGTGTACAAACAACACAAGTGCCATCTGATGACCCACAGAGTGCTTAAAGACAGTTGTCATACACACCTGTCCCACTCCAACCCACAGCAATTCTGCCAGGTTCTAAGTTAAACACCCCCACCCCCCACACCTGCCAGTTCTTCATTCGTGCCCTGTGTGAGAGAGCTGGGAGTCCTTTCACCACATAGGATCCTCTCCTCTGGAACCTCTCCTCAGAGCCCACCTAGGACCAGGTTCTCCTGAATTCTGTCCAGCTGGCTGAGATAACCTGACAGGCAATGAAACAAAGAAGACACCCCTGCAAGAAAGGCCCATCCTGTGTCCCAGTGGCGCTCAAGTGAGGATCAAACCCAGGAGTCAGCTATGTGGCCAGTCTTCTGTTGCAGCCACGCTCCCCTCAAGCAGTGAGCTCTGGAAAAGGGTAGACAAGGGAGTCTCAGGCCTGCGGTGTCACCCTTATCTCAGGACTGTTTTATGTTTCCTTTGGAAAAAAATATGACCTTTTTTATCAGCTCTCTGAAACAGCTGATCAAGAGGATAGAGAAAAGAGCACTTCCGTTCAAATAAGAACCATACATGACCCTGATGAGGCTCATAATGAGAAGGTGATGAGCTTGAAACAACCGACATCCCTATCTGGTTCTCATCTCATTCCAAGTTACTCCCAGGATCCCCCCAGTTCAAGAAGGAGCTTGAAGAAAGCTGGTCTCTCCCACCCCGCAATTCGTTCAATGCAAATCATTAGACTAGTCAGGATTTCACCAGTCCCCCCCAGGACTAACAACTGCCCAAAAACTGCACCCTAAAAAATGCACAGACTTCACACACCCTCCCCTACTGGCTACTCTGCTTAGAGGCACATGTATAAAAGACATTTCATTTACCTCGTGAGAGCCCAAAGGAGAAAAAAAGAAAAGGATAGGAGGAGTTAAGTGAGTTATCCCATCACCACCAGCCAACTCTGCTTGGGTCTTCACAAAGCGCCCTTTTTCCTGGGCCCTGGTCTGCTTACGGGCCCTGAAAGCCAGCATCCTGTTGATATCTTATTTATGTCATCATCTGTCCCCTTCATCAGCAGATTCTGGACACTGTTTTAGAGAATTGGGGTCTGGTTTCTAAACCCTCGCTGTATCTGTATTGCCTTATTCTGTATGCCCCACCTAACACTATTTCAATTTCTCTCCTTGTCCTGGGCTTGGCAAAATGCAGTTATCACACCTCATCAGCCATATTAATCTCCTAAAGACTTCAGGGATGATCTTCTGACACCTGCTGATCAC
>NW_007727051.1:480373-481606 GCF_000696425.1 Galeopterus variegatus
TCATCAGCCATATTAATCTCCTAAAGACTTCAGGGATGATCTTCTGACACCTGCTGATCACCACACAACCTCACACAATTCAGTCCAGGTACTGAGAAGATTGTCAAAGGGTCCTACATTGCATAGTCAGAGATAGTTTCTATAGGCATAAATTCAGCAGTGCAATTCAACCCACAGTCAGTGAGGGCTCCCTGTGTTTACAGCATTCTGCTAGATTCTGGGGATTCAAAGATACATAGAATAACATCCCTAGTTAAGAAGCCCAAATTACCATACGAGCAGCAGATATACAGAAGGCTACCTATAATATAATAAAAGAAAAGATATAATAGACACAGATGTAAATTGCTATTAAGACATAAATGAGAAAACAGTTTACTCTGCCTTAGTGAAGGGAGCAGATAAAAAGATGAATGTCAGGAAAAAGTTGTGTTTGAGCTGAGAGAAGAGCTTTCCAAAAATCTGGGAAGCGAAGGGCCCTTCCAGACAGGAGACAGAGTACACACCCTGGTCCAGAAGTGGCAGAAATGCAGGACTGGGGCAGAAGAGCAGGTGCTACTGTTGGCAGATGATACTGAGACACCTAAAGGGAGAGGACTGAAGACAAGGCTGGAGACGGGGCTGGATTCAGTTTGTGAAGCCCTTTACATGTCGGGCTAAGGCATCTGAACCATGCAGAAGAACAGTGGATTGGGGACCCCCTCTCTGGGTGAAGATACAGGATCTAATTGAGGCATCCTTGTAACACCTGCCCAAGGGGACTTCCAAAGCACTTCGCATCTGTGCTGCTACGTGGCTCCCATCCATCTCTCTGAATGGGAGTTTTCGCTGTGGTTGTCCTGTCCCTGTTCCATCACAATATATTAAACATGTAGAAGACAAATAACTTGTCTTTTTAGTGCATAGGTTCTTAGATCAAGAGGATCCACACTCAGATTTGTTGTGGAGATTATTGTATATTAACTCCTAATACAGTGACTTCTGCACATCACACAGAGATCCTGGATATTTAGCTTGATATTGTGACTGGATGAAACTATGAGGTTTTTACCCTTGGGGAAGTGGTAAGTGTATTTTATGAATGGAAAGAGTTTGAATATTTGGTGACCAACATAGCAGTTATATTTCTGATTCCTTTGTCTCCTAGGCATTCACTAGGATTTTACTCTCTGACCCTATTGTGGTAGAGTAGGGCTTCTAGAAGATTTTTGAGTCATAGAAAGAAAAAAAAAA
>NW_007727051.1:482278-487682 GCF_000696425.1 Galeopterus variegatus
AAAAAAAAAAGATAGAAAATACAAAAAATAGTATAAGAACCACATGGAAAATTATGAAAAGTTCTAATATAAAATAAAGTTGGGTCCTAGAATGGGAAGAAAGAAAATATAAAGCAGAAGCAATAATTTATCAGCAAACTGATAAAATAAGAGGATACTTCAAAAAACAGAATTCATGGAAAAATAGAATTAAAAGATAATACAAATCTTTCCATGAACTCTTTGAAGTACTTCATACATCAAGCTTCAGAATTAAAGAGTAGAAATCTAAAAATAAAATTAAAAACACACCTTCTTATTTTATAGTAAAATGCTGAAAGCTTTTTAGTCAAATAAAAAGAAAATCCTAAAAGTAGCCAGATAAATAAGACACATTGCCTTCAAAGGAGCAATAAGACAGACACCTGATTTCTTAATACAAAAACAATAGAAGCAGAAGACAATATAATACTATGTATAAAGTGTTTTTAAAAAGAACCAATAACTGCCAACCTAGTATTCTATACATAAAGAACATATTCTTCAATACTAGAGGTAAAATAAAAACATTTCCAAACAAAGAACTGAACAAATTGTTTGCCATCAGACTCACATGGAAAATATTTACATAAAGTCATGCATGTAAATAAAATATCTTTTCCAAAAAAAGCTCTCAAATGAGAAAATGAATCAAATGCAAAGAAATGATAAGTACATGGTTAAATCAAAATAAATGTCACCTATATAAAACAACAATAATCCTTTGTAAGGTTTTAGTTACGTAGCAATAATAACACGAAAGATGAAAGGGAAGGAAATGGAGTTAAAATCTCCTAATGTCTTTGAATTGCTCAGGAATTGGCACAAGTACTAATACTACATTTATTTAATAAATAAAGACTTTATTTTTTCATCTCCAGCGTAACCATGAAAAGAACAGAAAAGTGACGTAAACTAACAAGCTGAAAGAGAAGGCAAATGTAATTTTAAAAATTAATCCAAAAGAAGGCAAGAATGGAAAGAAAAATATGGCAGGTGAAACAAATAAAAACAAGTAGTCAGGTAGTAGATTTAACATCAACTATATCAATTACCACCTAAAATGCACTGAAGAACTAATGTAATGAAAAGACAAAATTATCATTTTGGATTTCAAAACAACTATATACTACATATAAGGGAAACCCCTCAAATATAATGACACAGGATGGATGAAAGTAAAAAGATTTTTTAAAATATGGCTTGCAAGCACTAATTTTTTAAAAAAAGGTAAGCTGACCTAACTGTACCAACACAGGCACACCTCGTTCTATTGCACTTTGCTTTATTGTGCTTTGTAGATATTGAGTTTTTTGCAGACTAAAGGTTTGTGACAATCCCGTGTGGAGCAAGTCTATCATCAGCACCATTTTTCTAATAACTTGTGTTCACTTCATGTCTCTGTGTCACATTTTGTTAACTCTCAGAATATTTCAAATTTTTTCATTATTATTATATCTGTTATGGTGATCTGTGATCAGTGATCTTTGATGTTACTATTGTGCTTGTGTTGGGGTGCCAGCAACCATACCTACGTAAGATGGGGAAGTTAATTGATAAACATATTCTGGTAAGTGTGTTCTGACTGCACCACTGACAGGCCGTTCCACCCATGTCTCTCCCTCTCCTTGGGCCTCCTATTCCCTGAGACACAATAATATTGAAATTAGGGCAATTAATAACCCTACAATGGCCTCTAAATCTTCAAAAGAGAGGAAGAATCGTGCATCTCTCATTTTAAGTCAAAAGCTAGAAATGATTAAGCTCAGTGAGGAAGGCATGTCAAAAGCCAAGATAGGCCAAAAGCCATGACAGACCAAACAGGCAAGCTGTTAATGCAAAGGAAAAGTTCTTGAAGGGAATTAAAAATGCTGCTCCAGTGAGCACATAAATGGTAAGAAAGCAAAATAGCCTTATTGCTGATATGAAGAAAGTTTTAATCTGGATAGAAGATCAAACCGGCTGCAACATTTCCTTAACCCACAGCCCAATCCAGAGCTAGGCTCCAACTCTCTTCAATTCTATGAAGACTGAGTGAGGGAAGAAGCTGCAGAAGAAAAGNGACACAATAATATTGAAATTAGGGCAATTAATAACCCTACAATGGCCTCTAAATCTTCAAAAGAGAGGAAGAATCGTGCATCTCTCATTTTAAGTCAAAAGCTAGAAATGATTAAGCTCAGTGAGGAAGGCATGTCAAAAGCCAAGATAGGCCAAAAGCCATGACAGACCAAACAGGCAAGCTGTTAATGCAAAGGAAAAGTTCTTGAAGGGAATTAAAAATGCTGCTCCAGTGAGCACATAAATGGTAAGAAAGCAAAATAGCCTTATTGCTGATATGAAGAAAGTTTTAATCTGGATAGAAGATCAAACCGGCTGCAACATTTCCTTAACCCACAGCCCAATCCAGAGCTAAGTGAGCACATAAATGGTAAGAAAGCAAAATAGCCTTATTGCTGATATGAAGAAAGTTTTAGTCTGGATAGAAGATCAAACCGGCCGCAACATTTCCTTAACCCACAGCCCAATCCAGAGCTAGGCTCCAACTCTCTTCAATTCTATGAAGACTGAGTGAGGGAAGAAGCTGCAGAAGAAAAGTTTGAAGCTAGCAGAGGTTGTTGGTTCGTGAGGTTTGAGGAAAGAAGCCATCCCATAACACAGAAGAACAAGGGGAAGCAGCAAGTGCTGACGTAGAAGCTGCAGCAAATTATCCAGAAGATCTAGCTAAGGTGACTGATGAAGGTGGGCACGCTAAACAGCAGAGTTTCAATGTAGATGAAGCAACTTTATATTGGAAGAAGATGCCATCTAGGACTTTCAGAGGAGAAGTCAATGCCTGGCTTCAAAACTCCAAATGACAGGCTGACTCTCTTATTATGGGTTAATGCAGCTGATGACTTTAAGTTGAAGCCAATGCTCATTTACCATTCCAAAAATCTAGGGCCCTTAAGAAGTATGCTAAATCTACTCTGCCTGTGCTCTATAAATGGACCAACAAAGCCTGGGTGACAGCACATCTGTTTACAGCATGGTTTGCTAAATATTTTAAGTCCGTTGTTGAGACCTACTGCTCAGAAAAAAAGATTTCTTTCAACATATTACTGCTCATTGATAATGCACCTAGTCACCCAAGAGCTCTGATGGACATGTACAAGGAGATTAATGTTGTTTTCATGCCTGTTCACACAGCATCCATTCTGCAGTCCATGCATCAAGGAGTAATTTTGATTTTCATGTCTTATTTCTTAAGAAATACACTTCCTAGGGCTATAGCTGCCATAGGTAGTGATTCCTCTGATGTGTCTGGGTAAAGTAAAATGAAACTTCCTGGAAGGAACTCACTATTCTAGGTGCCATTAAGAACGTCCATGATTCATGGGAGGAACTCAAAATAACGTTAACAGGAGTCTGGAAGAGGTTCATTCCAATCTTTATGGATGACTTTGAGAGGTTCGAGACTTTAAGAAAGTAAGTAACAGCAGATTTGGTGGAGATAGTGAGAGAACTAGAATTTAGAAGTGGAGCCTGAAAATGTGACTGAATTGCTGCAGTCTCATGATGAAATTTTAATGGATGAGGAGTTGCTTCTTATGAATTAACAAAGAAAGTGGTTTCTTGAGATGGAATCTACTCCTGCAAACATTGTTGAAATGACAACAAAGGATTTAGTATATTACATAAACTTAGTTGATAAAGCAGTGTCAAGGTTTGAGAGAATTCATCCCAATTTTGAAAGAGGTTCTACTGTGGGTAAAATGCTATCAAACAGCAACACATTCTCCAGAGAAATCTTTCGTGAAATGGAGAGTCAACCAATGCAGCAAACTTCAGTGAGAACAGAGGGGAGGAACCCAGAATCCCTCAGATATTGTAATAGGATTGAGGCAGGTGGAAGCCTGTTCCAAGTGCCGAGAGAAGCAGTTTATTTCCTTTAATCTATTGCTTCTCGTGCTTTTGGCTAAGATCAAGTGCAGTATCTGTTCTTATCAGTTTAATATCTCTTTTGGTCTCTTAGAGTCCTGATGCAACTTAAAGGAAGACAATCCTGGGTCACAAACTCTTGGAAGAAGTTAGTAATCTTGTGGGCTAAAAATGCTAATGTGAATGCTAATAATAACTAACTTTGGGTACTTACTATGTATACTTTACAAGAAAATCTCTTATTTAATACTCACCATTATTATGCTCATTTTGCAGATGAAAGAGTGGGGAACAAAGAGTGATGAGGAAACTTGCCCCAAGTCACACAGCCAGTAAGGTGTGCCAGGAGGATTCCAGCAATCTGATTCCAGAGCCCTTAACTATGCACTTAATTCACCCAACTCCCAAATGCATGGTCTGAGCAAGGTTTCTGTATGAAAGATATAAACCCCTCCCTAAGCCTTGAAAATGTGACCTTTGCCCGTAATTCAGAGATATTTGTCCTGGGAAATTCACTGCTGTCTTCTACTGTATGACATTCCCCTTACAAGCACTGAAAGATCAGTCTTGCACAGGAGATCTTGGTGCTTAGGTCCCTCCACTCAGGCAGCATCAGTAGACCAGCCAAATGTTCAGAATTATATCAAACATGCCTAGCATCTAGAGGAAGGAGAAAATTTTTACTGGACGGTTGTGCTAAGAGTTAAGGAACGACTGAAAAAGGAAGAATTACTATCTGAGAAAACATTGATTTCAGATCCTGGAGGGCTAAATGAAGAGTCCTGAGTAGACCACTCACATAATGGGGTGCTCACTCTAATTGAAACCACAGATAGGGAGAGCATAAAAGACACGTTGAGGTGGGGCCCTCTGACTCCTGTCACACTGACTCAGGAGTTGGCTGGCTCCCTGGTCGCAACCAGAAATCAAGTGAGCTTCACATAGGCACATGAAAAGAACAGCTGGTGCCATTCTAGGCCTCCCCCAACAGCATACCAGATACAGGAAGATGGCCATTCACAGATCTGATTCTAAGATGCAGAGAACTGTCCGTTGCTGTCCTGGCTGGTGCTGAGGGCTGATAGAGGGACTGGCAGCATCACAAACTTTACAAGAGAAGCATCCCAGATTTAAAGGACCCATGGGAAAGGGATGGCTTGAGGACTGCCTAGAATGAATACTGGATCAATGGAGAGACTGGTGCAAGCAGATGAGACAGAGCAGGGGACAACACAAGGTCAACTGTTCTCAGGTCTGCAACAAGCCTGCAACAGAGGCGAGAAAGCACAACGTGGAGTTATCCCTGCCATCTCCCACCCCAGAGGGAGGGCTCCCTGTAAGACACAGGAATCCACCCCCCTGCAACCTGTTACTTCCCTGGCTATCTTAAAAAATAAAAGATAAAATGATGTCCTCAGGCATAAAGGAGAGCCCTGAAGTTCTATCATTAAAGACTCAATAAAGA
>NW_007727051.1:488165-490083 GCF_000696425.1 Galeopterus variegatus
AATGATGTCCTCAGGCATAAAGGAGAGCCCTGAAGTTCTATCATTAAAGACTCAATAAAGATTAGAAGCAAAGAAAAACTTTCAAGTAAAGATAAATACCAGAGTACTACAAATGGACTCCAGCTAAAGTACAGAAGAAACAACTTATCAAGTCCCTATCCTTGGAAATATACAATCTCATTGGGGAAGGCTTCTTTGTACATGAAACAAGCATAGGTGTCTGGTATTCAGCTTAAGTTTCAAAATGAATTATATAGACACAACTAGGGATTCCTGGAAGGAAATGTTCATTGCATCCTGCAATGGTTCATGAAGATATACAATCACAGAGAACTCCAACATGTGTGGGATCTTCGAGGTCAAGCCTCACTGCTTTCCCTGTACCCCCATGCACTAGTCCTCTCTAAAGAATCCAGAGTTCATTGAGACTGTGATATGTAATCACTATTGGCTAATTTATTATATACTCTTAAGCAACCTATCAAAAATGAGGCAGCTGATTGTTAACTCATCCTCGTGTCGAGCAAAACCCATTTCCCTGTACTTGCTACCCCAGCTTCTGTCCTTGAGCCCCTCAGGACCAGATTGCTCTCTCTCCCACACGGCATTCGTTGTGAAATTTAAAGTCATTCACCAAGTTCCCTCTGAGTCTTCTCTTCCCAGGTATCCACACCTGGTCTCTCCCTTTCTCCTCCAGTAGTTCCAGTGCCTCTCACCATCTAGGAGGCCTTTGCTGGATGTACTGTAGATGGTGAACTTCTCCCTAATGGTGACTCTTGATTGTTGGAAGTGGAGATCACTGAGGCGGTTGTTGGCAAGCTTCAGTTTCTCTCGGTCCCTCACAGGCTCAGCTCTTCGCCACGTCATGTGGCCCCTCCTTAGAGTTAGGGTTGAATCAGGAAAGCAGAACCACTATGAGTGATATAAAGTAAGGGACTTCTTACAAGTATCGTTTCTTACAAAATTGTGGAAACTGGTGAAGAGACACTCTCTAGATCTTTGTTATCATTGTTTGTTTTGTTTTGTTTTTATAGTCCAGAAAAGCAGGGTGATATAAGGAAAGGTCATGTGATTGGAGTCAAACAGATATGGGTTTGATACCTAGTTCTGATATTTATAGACTATGAAATTCTGTCAAGTGATTCAAATTCTCTGAGCCTCTGTGTCCTCATCTGTAAAATGGAAACAATAATACTTCTTAGGGGTGATGTAAGGGTGAATGAGTTAAAGCAAACACCTGAAATATACCATATGCCATTGATGACAAGATGCACAATATTTCACATTTTAACCTCTTTACAATAGGAATGAATTGTGTAACAATGTCATGTTATTGTTTAATTGAGAACACTTTTTTCCCTCCTCAGTGGCCATAAAATAGAGTCCAGAGTAACTTCATGTAATGACGGGTGCAAATATTACTTTATTATCCAATCAAGTGTGACTGTCAATGTGCAAGTGGGAAACCCCAACCCCTCTAGAGAACACAAATGTTCTTCTTTGTGTGTTCTATGTCTTTCTGCTCTCATTGGATTAACTCTTCATCCCACATCACTTCTTATTCAGATTAGTGGAATGGAAAATTATGAGTTTTAAAACCTGACACATTAAATTTTTGGATGTTCTTGCTATGTAACATTCTGAGCTTCTGTTGGGTGCTCCATAATTGTGCATAATAACACTTACCCAAAAGGACTGTGACAAAGATTAAATGAGAAGATGCATGTAAAGGCCTACCAATGCCAAACATATTGAGGGTAGTCAATAAATTCTCCCTTTTCCTTCCTTCTCTTACTGCCACATTCTATTCTTCTACTGACTATTTGGATTGAAAGAAAAGCCGATCTTCTAGATAAGGGGTTGGCAAACCACCTGTTTTTGTAAATACAGTTATATTGAAACACACCTCTGTTTTTAC
>NW_007727052.1:0-4222 GCF_000696425.1 Galeopterus variegatus
ACAAACAGATTATGAGGCAGATATCCCGTAAGCACAGACATCTGACACAAGCAGATTGTCAGGTTGGCCTGGTCACACAAGAAGGGGTGTGGGGCTACAGGTCCCCAACAAATATCTCCACCAGTCTCATCAGAAAACCCTTTACATTTTGGGAAGTTGTGAAGGCACAGTAGTGGTGGATATAAGTTTTCCAATCTGATTTTTCCTTGAAATCTCAGATTTGATCATTGGCATCAAATACTCATTAGTTGCTTTTCTTATATGTCAGGCTCATTCATTTTTGAGAAGATGTCTTCTAAATACCGAAGTCTGAGTGAACATAGTCTGTCAGTCATTCTTTTGAATAAAAATGGTGTTCCATGAAAAAAAAAGTCTAGTTCTGTTTATAACTTAATCACACAACATACTTTCCCTCAATACAGTGAAGCCATTGTACTTCATTATGGAGCAGAAACGCTTTACATGAAGTTCCTGTTTTGTCACATGGATTATTAAAATAATGTGTACTCAAGGGTTGACACTTAATAAAATGAGTTTTTACTGCTTCATCAAGGACATTCTTTAATGAAACGTATTTTTTAAAAAAAACTTAGTGCTTGGTGATGAAAAGTATGGTTACTATAGGGTTCAGTTTGGTGCCCCTGCCTTGATTCCTGCTAAGGTGCCAGCAGTTTTGCTCACCATTGCTTTAGCATCATTAGTATAAATGTCAACACAGTTAAAAGGAGAAATAATATCTTAGTATTATAATGCAAATAATATTGGTTTGACAGAACTCCTGTAAGGGTTTTTGGACCCCCCCAGTTATCTGTGAACCACACTTTGAGCTGCCTTAGGAATTACAGCACATATTATTGACTTATCAATATCTGATTGCTACTTCTTCCTTTTTCTTGGGCAATGCAAGATTTTTGGAGCCTTTACCCCCTCCCCATTCGATCATGGTTGTATATATGAATTCTGTACATGTTTTGAACACAAAGTGTTATCTTTAAAGTTGTCACCCACATAGTGTTTAACCACGTTTAACACTTTCTTTGCTTGTCATTCCTTCCTGCATCTCTGACTTTCCTTTTGAGATCATTTTCTTTTCTGCACATGTGGCTGCTGTATTCATGTGTCTGAAAATATCTTTATCTCACTGTCTTGCCCTCATGAGGTATATGGTGAGGTTCTTTTTTTTCTTTTCACATATGGACTTCCAGTTGTTTCACCATCATTCATTGAAAAACTATACGTTTTTCTATTGAAATTGTCTTTGTACCTTGTCAAAAACCAGTTGATTATACTATTCCTGAAGGTCAGGTTTTGGGTTCTCTACCTGCTGTTGTCCTTTCACCAATACCATGCTGTCTTGATTATTGTAGCTTACCATATTAAGTCTTAAAATTGGATAACATGAATCCTCTGACTTTGTTTTGGCTTTTCTAATTCCTTTGCCTTACCATATAAATTTTAGAATTAGCTTATTGATATATACAAAAAAGCTTCCTGAGATTTTGATTGGTATTGCCTTGTCTGTATTAATATTTATTAATTAGGAAGAACTGACAATAACGAGTTTTCCATTTGTGAACATTGTGTATATATATATATCTGTTTATTTAGACATTCTTTGGTTTCTTTCATCAGTGTTTTATTATTTTCCACACACAGATACTGCACATATTTTGTTAGATTTATACCTAAGTGAGTCTTTCTTTTTTGGGGGTTGGGTGCCATTGTAAATTTTTTTTTTTTTAAATTTCAAATTCCACTTGTTCATTGCTAGGATATAGGAATACAATTGACTTTCGTATATTCATCTTGAATATTGTACTTATCAGTTCTAGTAACTTCTTTAATTTTAACTTTTAACTTATCACAGACTACCTTCAAATAATACTATATCATGCATAATATGTACCTGACAAGAGTGTACTTCCATTTTTCTCATTTTGGTCTTCTGTATTGTTGTCATACATTTTACTTCTATATATGTTATAAACCACACAAAATGTTGTAATTATTTTTTACATTTAGCAGTATGTTTTTAAAAAATAAACTTTGTTGAGGCATAATTTACATATTTTTAATTTCACTCATTTTAAGTATTTGGTAAGTTTAGGCAAATGTGTACACTATGTGATCTCTAGAGACTGGCTTCATTCACTCAGCATAATGCCTTTGAGATTCATTCCTTTTTATTGCTAAATAGTCTTCCATTGTATAGATATACCACAGTCTACTTATCCATTTACTCACTGAAGGCTATTTGGATTATTTCCAGTTTTAGTGATTATTAATAAAGCTGCTATAAACATTCATGTACAGGTTTTAGTATGAACATAAGTTTTCATATCTCTAGGGTAAATACTTAGGAGTGGGATTGCTGGGTCATGTGGTAAATGTATGTTTAACTTTAACTTTGTACCTAACTGCCAACCTGTGCTCCAGAGTGACTGTTCCATTTTGCATTCTCACCAGCAATGTATGAGTTCTGGTTGTTCAGCATCCTCCTTAACACTAGGAATTGTCACTTTTTGAACATTTTTAGCCATTCAAGTAGGTATGTAGTAGTATCTCACTGTGAATTTGATTTCTGTAACTTTCTAATAGATCTTAAAATTAGGACATGTAAGTTCTCTAAATTTGTTCTCCACTTTCAAAAGTGTTTTGGTTATTCTAGTTCCTTTGCCTTTGTGTATAAATTTTACAGTCATCTTATCTGTATCTGTAAAAACGTCTGCTGGGATTTTGATTGGAATTCCATTAAATCTGTAGATCATTTTGGGGAGAGTTCTCATCTTAACATTACTGAGTCTTCCAATTCATGAATATGGTATCTCTCTGAACTTATTTAGGTATTTGAATTTTTTCACCAGTGTTTTAGTTTTCCCAGTGTATATGGATTCTGCTGCACATATTTTGTTAGATTTATACCTATATATTTTATATTTTGGTCCTCTTGTGAGTGGTATTTTTAAAATTTTGTTTCTAATTCACTGTCAGTATATAGAAATACAATTTATTTTTGTATGTTGACTTTCTATCGTATGACCTTGCTAAACTCAATAGGTTTTTTGGGGTAGATTTCTTGGGTCAGTTGTGTTTTAAGGGGACCTTAAAAATTAAGAAAAATGTCTTTTTTAATTACCCATATAGGTACCATTTCTGGTGCTCTTCATTTTGTTGTAAGGATTAAGATTTCCATTTGGTATAATTTTCCTTTGCCTTAGAATTTCTTTTAACATTTCTTAGACTGTAGGTCTGCTGGTGATGACTTCTTTCAGCTTTTGTATATCTGAACAAGTGTACCTTCATCTTCATTTTTGAGAGACATTTTTGCTGGATATTAGAACTGTAGGTTGGCAGTTTGTCCCCTCATTTAGTAACTATGAAAATGTTTGTTCCACTTTATTTCCATATATGTGCTGCAGCCTCTGAAAAGTTTCTCTAGGCAGTAAGCTTAGGTAATTTTAGAGCTCACTTCCTTTGTTTTCCCTTTCTCAAGGATTGCTGTCATGGCATTTTTCTGATATCCAACATCTGAAAACCTTTGTTTTACACATTTCTCTGGTTACTTAGTTGTTTTACTCAGGAGTAAATTTGATCTCTTTTACTGCTTGCGTCTTGGCCAGAAGCAGAAGTCCAATCACTTAAGAATTTTAAATCTCAAAATTCCTTGGAAGATTGAAATGTCAAGAAGAACATCACTTCAGTAGTTCCAATGTATGTCTTATGTGGAGAAGCTAGATTTAAAGTTTCTTCTGAGACTAGTGGGTTAGTATTTATTTCACTGATTTAAAATAAAAATTTGAATATGAACCTAGAGATTCAAACTAAATCGAATGGTATTTTGGATAGTCAATTTTCTTTGTGGGGTTTTTTTTTTTTTTTTGGGGGGTGGTGGCTGGCCAGTATGAGGATCCAAACCCTTGACCTTGGTGTTACAACACTGCACTTGGACTGAGCTAACTAGCCAGCCCAATTTTCATATTTTATATGAAAATATTTGAGTATTTAATGTTACAGATTATAATCGAGTATTTAGTTGTTAAGGCAGTTTTCTTTTGCATTCGGATTTTTGGTAAAATAATGATTTTAGGGGCCGGCCCGGTGGCGCACTGGATAGTGCGCCGCTTGGGAAGCGCGGCGGCGCTCCCGCCGAGGGTTCGGATCCCACATAAAGACCGGTTCCCGCTCACTGGCTGAGCGAGGCGCGGGAGCAATACCGAGGGTT
>NW_007727052.1:5222-17178 GCF_000696425.1 Galeopterus variegatus
GGGTTCGGATCCCACATAAAGACCGGTTCCCGCTCACTGGCTGAGCGAGGCGCGGGAGCAATACCGAGGGTTGCGATCCCGTTGCCGGTCCCGGTCCGGTACGGGGGCAACACTGAGGGTTGCGATCCGTTGCCGGACACGGAAAAAAGACAAAAAAATAAAATAAAATAATGATTTTAGGATTGCTTTTTCAGGTGAGCTTTTAAAAATTAGTGGAGCAGATTGTTAATGGAGCTACTAATAATGGGGAGGTAATTGAATTTGTGTTACACTACTCACTGTGTAACAGATGAAAAAGATTATTCAAAGCAGTGTGAGTGCAATGAGAAGCCCGAAGGGACTGCACATCATCAACTCCTCTGTTAGAAGGAGAAACCTGGGTACAGCCTCAATTCAAAGTTAACTTCTGTTTTTTATTGATTCAAAGTTAAGTTTTGTTTTTTACTGTAAAGACAAGGAAGTTTCACAGGAAAAATCACTTGATTCAATCATTTCAAAAGGACACAAAGACATGGGCAAGTTGACAGAAGTTATCTATGGCTAAATATAGCTTAAACAATGGAAACTAGTAACATCATTTAAATTAACAGGGTGACATTCCAAAGTACAATTTGTGAAAAGCTAAATTGATCAGACTGCAATCATTATCTAATGAAAAATATAACCTCTCCCCAAATGATTTAAGCAAAAGTTACAGTTTATGATAATTGTCTCTAAAGATTCCACCAACAGCTTGCCCTTAGCAAGCATTTTTTCACATTTTTCTCTACAGCAGTTCTTTCAACATCTTTTAACAACAATCAGTATGTTAAATAATCAAGTTCATAATCCCATCCGTAAACAGTGATTAGAATTGATTAGATGGGTTTTTGCCACACTATCTGTGGGCTCTCTGTGGGCTTTTGTCCCCTGGCCGAAGACTTTTGTGTCACGCATGCAATTACCTAAAAACCCTATCTAAAAATCAACTGAGAATCAACATATACTTGATTAGAATTGATTAGATAGGCTTTTGCCTCTGGCTATGGCCTTTTGTCCCCTGGCCGAAGACTTTTGTGTCACGCATGCAATTACCTAAAAACCCTATCTAAAAATCAACTGAGAATCAACATATACTTGATTAGAATTGATTAGATAGGCTTTTGCCTCTGGCTATGGACTTTTGTCCCCTGGCCAGAGACCTTTGTCTCATGCATGAATTTTCTAAAAACCCTATCTAAAAATCAAATGAGAAACAAGATTTCTAACCCTCTATAAATTTGCTCTATACATTATTACTTTTACGCCTTTACTTCCTAAATTAAAATCTTTCTAGTAACATTGGGAAAGTTCATAGTTGTGATGGACTGGAGCAGGGCTGTCATCTAGTGGTTTAAGTAGACATGGGCCCTGGGGAAGTATTTGGGGGGTGAGTAATGCAACTGTTTGTCCCTTGATCTTTATTAATCAGCAAAGAATTTGATTGTTTTATTGCTCATTCTTGCTATTTGTAGAACACAGTGGCAGATCAAATGTTCCTCAGTAGTATTTTTTTTTTTTCCTGATTCCTAGCAGTTCTGTATGAATGCTTTGTCATTATATGTGTTGAAAGTATATTTTCCCAGTTTGTTGCTTGCCTTTATACTTTATTTTTGATAAAAAGAAGTTCTGGTCATTGATGTAGTTGAATTAGCCTTTTTTTCATGACTTAAACTTGTCTTTTTTTTTTTAAAAAAGAAATTCTACCTATCCTTATGTCAAAGACATTTTCCTTTGTTTTCTTCTTAACGGTTTATATGGTTTTGTCTTTCACATTTAGGTCTTTAATCCACCTGGAGTAGGTTTTTGTATATGTAGGTATAGGACTCCAACTTCTTTTTATATTTTTTCCCTCAACTTAGAAATATCTTATTGGCTCACCACCATTTTTTGGTTAGGTTATTGTTTGTGCATTTTGTTATAAGTTTCTATACATACAAGTTCTGTTTCTGAGCTCTTTACCACATTGATGAATGTTTGTTGTCATGTACCACCTCTTTATTTCTTTATGTTTATTGTGATTTATGATATCTGGTACAGTGCCAACTTTCTTTTGGTTATATTTGTGTAGTATTTTTATGTCTTTTTTCTTTAAATCTATCTATATTATGTTTTAGCTGTGTCTAATAAATTGCACAAATCTGGATTTAGTAAAGTATGTTAACAATCTTTTTTTCTTACCTGGCATATTTATTCCATTTACATTTGTTGTAATCAAAATATTCCATTAAATAAAAAATGTTTATTTTAATATATCCACATACTGATCAACCTCTTAGTTCTGTCCTTTTTCCTTTGCAGGTATTAGTGAGTTTTTGAATATGAAGAGTTTATTTTCTTTAGAACTGTAGGATTTCTTTTAGGCCAGGAATGTGGTAGGAGTGCATTTGATATTGGCCTATACTTTGAATTGTTATTAGTTGAGGACCATGTATAATTAAATTTTTGTCTCAAGTTTATGTATCTACCCAGGTCGAGTGGATTCAGGCTTATGGTTGTAAATACTTGGGAGGTTCTTTTCCACTTATTTCCATCATGAAATTGGAAGTTTTCCTTGCCCTTCCTTGCTTTAAAATAAAAAATTGTTTTGTTATTATATTTTAGCTTACATATAGATTGAAAGTGTTAGCCCACTGAAGTCTCAGTGTTATGGGGAGAGTGTCTTATTTGACTCCTCTTCTTGGGTGTGGTCCCCAGGCTTTGTCTTTTGTCCCTTGAATAAGGCCTTAAACTCAACACTCAGGTTCACACAGGCTTTCAAATGTCCGCAATACAAAAAGCTTTGGTATTCTCTCTGCCTCTGCCTCTTTGCGTTCTGCCCTCTCTGCTCCCATTTTTCATAACTTCATTGCTAGGGTAAGTTCTCATTAAGAACTTTGTATTGTTCCCCCCTCCCCAACACCCCACCACTTTGTTTTATCTGACATTTTTAGTTTTCAGCAGGAGTGGTTGTCCAAGTTGCCTGAAGAGGAAGTCCTTCCCAACCCCTTTCATGTTATGGCATACATGGAAAATTGACAGTTTGTACTAGTTACTGGGAGAAACTCTTTTGAGGGCTCTTAAGATTGGTGATGGCACATATAAAAGGGCTCTGTCTGAGAGGCTTTGGCTGCCTTGACACCCTGGCTGTTTTATGGGTGGTAGTCCCAGAGGTTAAGGCTATTTCTGTCTTAGCATTCCTGTTACCCATTCTTAGTGCCTTTGTTGGAAAGCTTTGGTTGTAGAATATAAATCTCAGGAACAGAGCCGTGTGTGTGTGTGTGTGTGTGTGTGTGTGTGTGCGCGCGCGTGTAAGGTTAAATTTTTTTTTAGTTCACGAGAGAAGGGGGAAATTACAGATCCTGATTCATGCTGGGCTAGTGCAAAGTTACACAAGGAAGAAAAAGTGCAATTAGGTCCTTGTTTTACAATAGAAGAAAACATTGGTGAATGTTTAATCAGTTCAGGGGCTGTTTTAGTCCATTTTATGTTGCTATAACAGGATACCTGAAGCTGGGTAATTTATAAAGAACAGGTTTATTTGGCTTGCGATTTTTTTTTTTTTAATTCCTTTTTTTGTCTTTTTTACTGACCGGTAACAGGATCGCAACCTTCGGTGTCGCGCCTGTACCGGGGACTGGCAACGGGATCGCAACCCTCGGTGTTGCGCCCGCACCGTGCTCAGCCAGTGAGCGGGAACCGGTCTCCACATGGGATCCGAACCCTCAGCGGGAGCGCCGCCGCGCTCCCAAGCGGTGCACTCTCCATTGCACCACCGGGCCGGCCCTGACTTGCGATTTTGGGACAGCTGCATCTGGCACAGGCCTCAGGCTGCTTCTATTCATGGTGGAAAGTGGCAGGCAGCTAGCAGGTACAAGCAGATCACATGGTGAGAGGAAGCAAGAGAGAGAGAGAGAGAGAGAAGGTGCCACGGCCTTTTAAACAGCCAGCTCTCGTGGAAATAGAGTGAGAACTCACTTATTAATCCTCCCACCTAGGGAGAGAATTAATCCATTCATGAGGGATCTGCCCCCATGACTCTCTCAGTTGCTAACACTGCCATATACAGGATCAAATTTCCACATGAGTTTTGACGGGGACAACACATCCAAACTCTATCAGGGGCTGAGGATTTTCTAATTCTGAACCTAATATATTTACTATAAAGGAAATGTGGTTGGTTTTGAGAAAATAGGGGAACCTTTTACATCAGAAACTCTGTAAAGAATTTATAGGCAAATGCAAACTGGGAAAAGATACTCTTTAACAACATTATATATAAAAACCTTAATGTATAAGTAACACCTGACAGGTCATTTAGGAAAAGAATTATTTATAATCCAACAGAGAACTGTGCAGTCTGTGATCAGGTTGATAATTCATGAAAGAAGTAGTAAACTTAGCTATTAAATGTTTGGAAGGGGCTGGCTGGTTAGCTCAGCTGGTTAGAGCACGGTGTTGATAACATCAAGGTCAAGGGTTTGGATCCCCTTACCAGCCAGCCACCAAAAAAAAAATTTGGAAGAAAGTAATCAAAGAACTGAAAATGAGCACTGCTGGTGTAAGGTTATATTGGTACAGCGTTGCTGGTAGGTTTATTAAAAGCTTAAATTGTGCTTTTCATTTGACTGTGAGGAACTTATCCTAAAAAAATATAAATTTGCCAAATTATGTTCATAGGGAAATAATAATAGTAAAAACTTGGTTAATTACCAGCTACTCTTCAGTAAAAACAAGTTATGGTTTAACTGTTCAGTAAAATGCTATGCAGGTGTTAATTTTGAGATAGATCTATATGTCCTGATATTGTAAGCAGTTAATATGTATTGAATGAAGGAGATAGTTTATAAAATTGGATATAAAGATTTGTACTATTTGCTTACATGCATAGAGAAAAGTCTGAAAGGGTATATTTAGGTTGACTAAAAAGTTTTTTTTCTTTTTTGAAAGCACTTTGGGAAGGGGCTTTTACGATGTTGGAGTTTCTCTAGTTTTATGGTTTTTCACTTATTTAATAAATCTGAGTGCCTACTACATATTAGAAATTGTAGAATTCAAAGCAGATTATTTTTAGCGGAGTTTGTGCTCATAAATGCCATCTCTTCTACCCCTTCACGCAATCTGAAGTGCTTGCTCCTTCCTTTATCTGTGTATTTATTCAGAAATGTGTATAAGGCAAAGGAATGCATTCTTTGCTCTTAAAGATACTAGTTTGAACTACATACTTGTCCAGGGCACAGCAAGCATAGTAGATATAGTCTTTTACCTTCATGAAGATATGGTCTACATAATTTTGCTGCAGAGAGGCTTTCTTTGTACTTGTATAATTTTGGAACTCTGGATTAAATGTGTATGGCTGAAATGACAGGGAGAATGATTGCTGTAAGATTGTCTCAGTCTCCCTCTGGGTAAACAGTAGACCCTGTGTAGTAGCAAGCAAATGAGGTTTAAAAAAAAATGGGTATAATGCCTTACTGCTTCATATGGGAAATCACAGGATTACTCTGGGCTTTATTCACAGAAGCCACAGGACTGAAATTCTATTTCATACTCTATCTCCAAATTTTAAATATATATTTTAAAGGTTATTCAAGGCTTAATTTACATGCTTAATTTGAATAAGGAGACTTTATAAATAATGTACAACATACTTGAATGTATTCCATTCTCACAATGTTACATTTAGAATGCTACAGAAAAAAAATTATTTGGAAAATAACTTAGTTTTTATGTCAAAATAGTTTTTAAAAATTTAATGTTGGCTGTGTGTGTGTGTGTGTGTGAGAGAGAGAGAGAGAGAGAGAGAGAGAGAGAGAGAGAGTTCATTTGGCTGCATACATCTACAGTAAAAGTTTTGGAGTTAGTAGTAAACCAGCAACTTGGTGACAGTTGAGACAGTATAGCCTAATTTGCTGTGTTGTAGCTGTGTTTGGTTTTTCTCTGCCAAAAATACTAAAGGAAAAAAATCAACACTGGGAGTAAATTAAGGAGATATTCAGAAGATACAAAGTAGTAGGGTAAGCTGTTTAACATTTTCCAGATATACACCACACTTTGTCTGCAGTGGTGTATTATTATCATACACATACATATATATTAGCGGTAGTGTTTTATTTTTCTGCCACATGTAGCTTTTGAATATGGGAACTTGGCTGGTTTCTGTTGGTTGGTTTATTTTTATTTTGTTTTGGATGCGTGTGTGTGTTTTATTTTCTGTTTTGTTTTTGTAATAATGATGATTGCTTTTTATAATTTATAATAAAGAAGGGTAAGAAAATATGGTAAAGAACTGAGGCTTTACCTTAGTAAAATGGAATGGTGAGAGTGGGGAGTGGAGGCCTTATTATGTGTTGCTTTTCTGCTTGTTGCCTGGTGTGGAGATAAAGTTGGGGAGGGAGCTAATGTGTAGGGAGTGTATGTGGAACAGCTAATTATGGAGATCCTCTTTCTTGGATATGATGTTAGGTCCCTAGGCGTGACCTGAGCAGAATACCTTACTGCTCAGAGGATCTGGAACTATACTGGTTTTTTAAAATTATGTTTAAAATCTTTATTTTGCTTTTTAATAATTTTTTGTTTTCTGTATTTGGAGTCATACTGTTCGAATCCACTCTCTGCTAGTTAGTTGCTCTGTGATCTTGAGTACAGGATTTACTTTCTTTATTCCTCAGTTTTCCTATCAGTGAAGTAGGGATAATTACTGTGATCCTATCTCATAGAGTGATTGTGAGGATTAAATGAACAAGTATATGTAAAGTGCTTAGAATAGTGCTTGGTACCTATCCAGAGCTCAAATATTAGCTATCAGCACTTTACTAAGTTGTCTAGTTTGATAGTAGTAATATAGTTTTCTGAGAATATTTTGCAATAGCAAAGTGTTTTAAATACATTTGATCCTTGAATATCGCAGGGGCTTGAGGCGCTGACCCCCACACAGTTGAAAATCCGTATATATGGCAGTCCGCATCCTGAGCCCCATGGGGTGGGGATGGGCTCGGGATTTAACTAGTATAGTACTTAACTTCTAGTAGCCTATTTATTAGGTAGGCTACTTAACTGGTTGGTTAGGTATGTCATGCATTCACGACATATTTAACCAAAACTTTTCAAATATATTTGTTGAGAAAAATCCCCATAGGAGTGGATCCGTGCAGTTCAAACCCATGTTGTTCAAGGGTTTGCTGTAGTTTATTTGAAAAGAATTCTTGAATGATGCTTACTTATATTCATTAACATTCAGTACATCCCAAGTATGCAAAGTAGTAGGTCTAGCAAGGCTGGGAAATCTAGGATTAAAACTGATGTTTAATTTTTGTTATACTGACTATTGTGGTGCAAAAGATGTATATTAATTGAAAATGGGAAAGAGAGGGATAGGGTAAAGTAACAGATACATGTATATATAAGTTCCTTTATCTTCTCTAAAATGTTAGGTATGGTGACAGCTGGATTTCTTTTTTCTTCCCTTTACCCTTTTTATATGTGTTAATGATTACTTCATTAGGCTGCATTTTTTTTTTTGTTTTGTTTTTTAATGACATGGAGGGTTACACAGTCATTTATCTCTTAAATAAAAAAGTTCTCAGAAATAGTTCCAGGCTGCACTGGAACTCTGCTGTTAGGAGCATGGGCTTCTATTTTTCTTCTCTGCCATTCTCAGCTGTGGCTTCTACCTCATAGTCCGTGAGAGTTACTAAAGCCCCTGCCATCTAGGTGCTTCCAGCCAGAAGGGAGAGGAGGGGTTGAAGCAGAACCTGTCTTTTTCTTATATCCCGTTGGTCAGAACTTAATCACCAGGCCATACCTACAAAGATGACTGGGAATTTGTCTTGATTCTGAGTAAACATGTGCCTAATTAAATTTAGGGGTTCTAATAAAGGAGAGGAGAAAGGATATCTGGGGTACCTAGAATCTGAAGCAAGTTACAAAACAGTGTTTATATATGTAAATATTAATAATAAGTGGGAAAAATGTGTGTGCTTACATCTGCACAAAATAATCTTGAATATGGTAGAAATTTTATAATGGTTGTTGCTTCTGGGAAAGGGAACTAGGTGGGTGGGGTCAGGACTGGGAGACTTTTCACTATATATACCCTTTTGAATTGGCAATATGTAAATTAACTTTTCCAAAATAGTAAATGAAATTAAAGAAAAGTCTGGAAGTCTGATATATAAGTTCAGGAATAGATATGTCATTAAGAATTGATACTTAAAATGATAAAGTGCAACTCTTTCCTCATTAAAAAAAAAGTGTGGTGTGTGGAAGTTTCAAAAATGGTTTAGATTGAGGTAGTTTCAACCCTTTTAAGTCCGTAAGTGTATTTAAGGTCTTTTAAAAGCAATCAGGTGAAGTCATTGCTGAGTACCAGGAAAGGAGAAGAATCCTCTCCTGATTTATGAGGCATATTTCTGGGAGGGATATAAACTCTAATGATGGAGACATTTTTAGGGTTTTTTGGGAGCAGGTCAGAGGATAGTTATGTTTATTTAGAAATTTATTCTTGAAATTCAAAATGAATAAACTGTAATCATGGGATTAATCAAGAGAGATGCACTCACACACACCTGTGTTTGTGTGTGGGTATGTATTATATTACACATTGTATGCTGTATTGCATATAATATTACACATTGTATATTGTGTCTCTTAAACGTAATGTAGAAGAACGAAACACTCCAATAACTAAGTGGGTGGTGATGGTGGTAGAGGTGCTACAGAGAAGCACCTTTTCCTCATGGCATCTCTAAATTGCTGTAACAAATCCTTTTAGTGATCTGTCAAATTTATCCTTTACTGATCTATGTCAGAAGTAGCAGGGGTGATTATGTAATTTACCACCTCTTTGGGGTGTCTGAATAGCAAGCTGTTAAAAATATTGGAAGTTAGTGGAGTGAGAACGTTTGAAGATATAGGGTTGGAGTAGAGTGGGCTTTGTGTGTGGGAACAGTGAAAGAAAAAGTTTGGATGTGTAGGGTGGGATTGGACCTAAGTACTCACTTTTATAGGAAATAATTGGAGGCTTAAGAGCAGGAAACAGCACTGCTTAAAGAGTTGTTTTTGTTTAGGGTGGTAGCTGGGATGTAGGAGCAGCAGCAAAGGAGCAACAAGTGGCAGTAATGCTGTAATATTCATTGCTGTAATGTTCCATTGGAATTGGGAAAATGATAGCTAAAAAGAAAAAGGGGGATGGTTATGAGAGAAATGTTAGGGATGACTTAGCAGGAATCAATTAGATGTATAGGGATGAAGAAATTACTTGAATTGGTGCTACTAATGAAAAGGGAACTTGAGAGGGGGAAATTTTTGAACAAGTCAAAAAAACTTAATTTTTAACCTTTAGAATTTAGGATGATGCTGGGATGTCCAAATGGAAAAAGTTTGGTATGCTATTCAGAGTTAAAAGATTTTGGAGTCCTCAGCATGGAGGCTTAATGAAGACCTAAGTAGTTTCTCTTTTTTCCCCCTCCTTTCCCCTCCCCTTCTCTCCTCTTTTTTAAATAAAGCGAGCGTGTTTAAAGAAAAGTTTACAGGGCACAGAAGTGACTCTTGGAAAGCATCTTTAGTTAAGGGATGAAGATAATTAAGTGGAGTCAAAGAAGAAAGAAGAGTGAAGAAGGCAAGTGGATTAGAAAAGAGAAAGGAGAAAAATGTTGTAGAGGAAAAACAAAAATTATTTAAAGGAGGTAGGAACCAGCTTTCTTCTTCTTTTTCTTTTTTTTTTACTGGAAGGATCAACCAAGTATTGCCTTCACTTTTGATGTCTAGCAGCCAATATAGTGTCCAGGACGGAATAGGTACTCATAACTGAGTGACTAGCATAATCCTAAGTATTTTTTATTTTAATGACAGATACTGTCTACTTCAGTGCCTTTAAAAAAAAAACTTGTGAAATATACACAACATAAAATTTTAACATCTTAACTATTTTTTAAGTGTAGAGTTCAGTATTGTTAAGTACATTCACGTTATTGTGCAACCAGTTTCCAGAATTCTTTTCATCTTGCAAAACTGAAACTCTATACCTATTAGACAACAACTGCCAGTACTTTACTGCTTTTTTTTTTCCTTTTTTGTCTTTTTTACTGACCGGTAACGGGATCGCAACCCTCAGTGTCGCGCCCGCACTGGGGACCGGCAACTGGATCGCAACCCTCGGTGCTGTGCCCACACCACGCTCAGCCAGTGAGCGGGAACCGGTCTCCACATGGGATCCGAACCCTCGGCGGGAGCGCCGCCGCGCTCCCAAGCGGCGCACTCTCCAGTGCGCCACCAGGCCGGCCCTTTACTGCTTTTTGTAAAAATGTTTGCAATATTTATTCCCTTTAAGATAACAATGGAATTTTTCTTTTCCCCTAGGATTAATAAATATTAAAACTGTTATATTGAGTGTTCTTTTATAAAGTTATGAGCTTCTAAAATCATTCTTATATAATTCTTAAAGATTTTTTATTTTATTATGGGTTTTTTTTTTTGGGGGGGGTTATAATTCTTACAGGGTTATACTTAGAATTATAGAAGCCGAAGGAATCTTTAAAAAAATGCAGCTTAGAATTGTATCCAAAGTAAGAAGTTTCCTTGCTAACTCCTTCTAAAATAGCTTAGTAATTTAAGCTTTAATTGTTTGCATTGGTAGGAGCGGAAGATGGCCCATTTAATTTTTGGCATGTTTAAGTTTTTCTCCTTTCTGATTATAAGTTATACCCATTCATTGGTCTGATGTCTGGAGCTGCCCAAAGTGCAATTAATCTTCCCTAAGTGACAGCTTTTTAAATATTTCAGTAAAGCTACAGCATTCCTGATGATTCTGCTCAGTTAAGCTTAGTTAAAATAATTTTCATGTCATTTTCCATGTCATCAAACTTATAGCCCTTTATGTGTTACCACCTATTAAAATGGGGTACTCAGAACTGATGATGATGTTAGAGATGGTCAGAATAGACGTTGGTGAGCTGATTATTGCTGTTGATTTGCATAATATACTTTATAAATTTGGGCCATGAATACTTTTTTTAGTGGCCATATTATGGCACATTTAGCCATAGTATGCCTAAATTTTTTAATCTGTTTTAAGTAGTCTGTTGGCTACTAAACCATTTTGTATGTCTATGGCTGGCTTTTAGAAATTATGGGCAGGACTGCATGTTTGTTTTTATTATATTCAACCTAAAAGTTTTGGTTCATTAAAAATCATGTGGGTATTTAAATCTATATTAATTTTTTCTACCACTTGTATGTCACACAACTACTTCACTTAATCTTTTAAATTGAAAAAAATTTGTTTAGAAATTGCCTATTTTTAACAATTCTAAGAAATTAACAAGTGTCATATTTTAGCTAGGCACTGACCAAGTTAGTCGTAAAAGATGAATATTTAACATTTTAAGAAATGAATAGTTGCATGCCTGTGTTCATGAGCTCTAAACTTTACTTATCAAGGTTTAGAAATAGAGGATAATGGTAATGTTGCATCCCAGATAACTGATTTTTCAAAT
This sequence comes from Galeopterus variegatus, assembly GCF_000696425.1. Lineage (NCBI taxonomy): Eukaryota > Metazoa > Chordata > Mammalia > Dermoptera > Cynocephalidae > Galeopterus > Galeopterus variegatus. Next base: position 16,715 of record NW_007727052.1, read on the forward strand.
AATAAAAATAAAGCAGATACCATACACAAATTTATTGAATGTTGTGGAAAATGGCACTAAAATGGGAGGCAGACATCCAAGCTTTCTGCCTTGCTGGGAAGATCTTAGTTTAATCTCTCATATTTTAGTATTTGATGATTAACTGTTTATTTTCTTTCTCAATTTTCTTTTTAGTAGATTGTAAGAATTATAGATATGTAAGCCACCAGCTATAAACAATTATAGGATGTAACAGTGATTTTTGTGAAGGGCACTGCTCATCCCTATTGCATGATATTCTGTTATTTTCATAGGCCCTTCATTTATAAACAGAAGAAATTTTGCTTTTGTGTTATTTAGTATATGGGTTTTTTTTTTTTTCCTTTTTGTCTTTTTTACTGACCGGTAACGGGATCGCAACCCTCGGTGTCACGCCCGTACTGGGGACCGGCAACGGGATCGCAACCCTCGGTGTTGCGCCCGCA
>NW_007727052.1:17744-24809 GCF_000696425.1 Galeopterus variegatus
TGCGCCCGCACCGTGCTCAGCCAGTGAGCGGGAACCGGTCTCCACATGGGATCCGAACCCTCGGCGGGAGCGCCGCCGCACTCCTAAGAGGCGCTCTCTCCAGTGTGCCACCGGGCCGGCCCAGTATATGGTTTTAATATTCATTTGTTTTTAAGCTTTAAACATTATGTAGATACACACTGTTCAGTATGGTAGCCATTAGCCACATGTTTATTTAAATTTAAATAAGTATTAAAATGAAACAATTTAAAAATTCAGTTGTTTACTTGAACTAGCCATGTTTCAAGTGCTCAGTAGGCACACATGTGTAGTGGCTACCGTATTGGAGAGTGCAGGTTATAGAATATTTTTATCATTGCAGAAAGTGCTCTATTGAATGATGCTGATCTAGCTACAAATGATTTTCAGTCACATTTCTGACTATCTTTATACTAAATGTGTTGGATGAATCCTAGGGGAAAGCATAATCTTCAGTGATTTTTACAAGAAGAGAAGTGATATAGTTTAATTATGAAAAATCTAGAAAATATAGAGAAGTAAAATGAGTTTCTATATGGGCCAAATATAGGTTTTCTTTTTTAAACATTTGTATTATATTCTAGTCCTTTTTCTCTGAAATTATGTACAAATATGGGGACTTAATTTGTGCATATTTAAATTTTTTTTAAAAAGCAAGAATATAAAAGTAACTCTTTGAACTGAAAATATTTTTGCTTTATGGAAGTTTACCTGAACTTTGTTCTAAATCTAAACAACTAATTATATTTCTTCTATGTTTATCTTCTGCCTTTTGGCTAAAAATATTATTATAAGAATACTGAGCTTCATTCTAGATTACTGTATGTTAGGAGTATTGGAAATTATCCCCAGTTATTTATTTACCTTTAAATGCTCTTTAAAAATTATGTTAGTATTTGGCTGTATCTAATGTAAGAATTACCAAAACGCTTCAAATAAATTCATGAAGTTTTACTACGAAATGGTAATGCAAAGTGCTTGGAAACTTTACTCTTTTTGCTCATTTTCATCTTGTTTGATATTTGGCTCTGTCAACATCATCTTTGACCACCACCGTTAGTTTGGTTATATCTTGAATTCTTCACCATGAAAGCATATTTGCTTATAAATTTAATATTAATCAGCCATAAGAAATTGATTCAGAGAGTAGGAAAAGTTTCTAAATATCTTTCTAAGAGGTTATGAAAACAAAGACAATAACTTTTTTAATAAGTGCTTTATTTACAGTGCCGTTATTAGCTTTAGAAAGCCATTTTATTTCATGTAAAATTAAGAATTGTCATACTGTAGCCCAATAATTTTATGAATCTTTTTGATATTATCAAGCACTGTAATAAATTGTATTTTTGTACTCCAACCATCTGCCAGATAAGAATTATGTATGTCTTAAATAAAGAGGATCTTGAAATTTTCATGCCTCCCAATTATAGTAATTTCTGAGACTACAGTGTAGCATTCAGACTCTTTTAATTATAGGGAAGCAGAATGATTAGTTTCCAGTGATTGTGATTTGGTACATATGCACATTTAGATAGCTAAGAGTGGAATAGGAATAGTTTTTTGTTTTTAATAAATCTTAGGCTTTAAGGATAGTAGAATCAGCCCAGAATTCACCTTGTTTAGGATGTGTTCTCCAAACTTCTTGAGTATTTATTTACACATGAGCTTTGGATAGGTAAATTTTAGGGTATATATTTTGAAATTCTATCAAAGGGTCTGTATTTCATAGGAGAGGAAAAATGAAGGAATTCTGTGGGGCACTGTGTCCCCATGTCACATTTCCTTATCCCAACAAAAGCTCTTGAAATGGTGGTGAGAGGATTTTTTGATGATTATGGAGCATTCCTGGGAGTGTACCCAGAGATTTTTGAGAAATTACACACATTTCATACTTTAATGACTCTAGGACACATTATAAAGAGCAACATTGTGAAGTATATAATGGTTAGCAGGGACATTTTGACAAAATTATTGGGAAGCTTGAAAGAGAACTTTGTTCTTATCTAAGAAGGCAAAGAAACAACTATTAAGTACTTATTGTGTACTAAGCACTGTGATAAATCCTTAGAGAAGTTTTCTAATTTTAATTCTTTTGTCAGCCCTTTGAGTGTTAGTAAAAGAGTCAGAGAAGATACATTCCCCAGGATCTCCTGTAGCAAATAACAATTGGAAATTGTAGTCAGACTCTAGATTTCTGTTCTTTTCATTGTTCATTTTCTTTTGCAGTCTCCTGTATTACAGAAAAATAATTGATATCCTTAAATATCCAAAATAATGTTGTTATTTTCTTCAGGGAGGGAAATGTGAGAGTGAGTGCATATGCTTGTATTGGAGTGGGGGTGAGATTAGGAATAGAGTTAGAGTTGGTGTGTTTGAAGTATATCATGAGGAGAAGACAATTGAAAGGCAGTTTATGGTAGTTTAAAACTGGTAGAGGTTCTGGCAAAAAGTAATTGGTTCAGATAATGGTAGCTATTCTTATTACTCTAGAGATTCTATGAATTGTCACATAATTCAATAAACAACTTCTTGCCTGTGGGAAAGATGGATATTATTTGTATTTGAGAGTAACTTTGTTTATATAAACAGGGACGACAGTAATAATTTAGATTTGCACCTTATGGATAAAGTTATCAAAGTGCTCCTACATCATCTTATTTGGCAAGTATTGTTTCTGTTTTATAGATGGGGAAAGTATTTATGCCATAGTCAGTGGCTCTTTTAATAAATAGTTAGGGAATCTATTCCTTCTAAAGAATGCTGCATTGAATGTATGTGAGATAGAAGTGAAATATGTTGATTCCTTGGGTGATTGAATGGAGGATATATGCATTATCTCAGGGAGGAAATGCATTTTAGGGTTTTATCTTTTTTTTTTAAATGTTTGTATTTTTTATTTCTAGGCTGTTCGCTGCTACGAATCTCTAATCTTAAAAGCTGAAGGAAAAGTGGAGTCTGATTTCTTTTGTCAATTAGGTCACTTCAACCTCTTATTGGAAGATTATCCAAAAGGTAATTTGTTTCCCTTGTTAATTATTGATTGATTTATATATGTGTTTAAAGTAATTGTAGTTATTTGTACTCTATCAAGGGTACTGCCATTTTTACTTCTAAGAAATTATAAGTTCATGAACATAGTAAGCAATGAGAAGGAAAAGTGGAGTAGATGGAAATGGAAAAATGTCATGTAACCCCAGGTGATATGTATTATTAATCAGATTATTGAAAATATACCTTCCAACTTTGTTGGAATTCTGTAACACAATTAAAAGGGCAATCTCCAGGTTTGGTATGGTTACTGCACAAAATTGTCAGAATCATCAGGGACCTAGGCTTCTATTGATTAGGGTGTTTTTAGGCACAAATATCAAAGACTTGATTCTAGTTTAAACAATAAGGAGATTTATTACCTGACGTAATTGGAAGTTCATAGGTGGGTTGTGCTCTAGGCATAGTTTGAAGTCCAGAAGGATCTGTTTTCTCTGTTTTCTGCGGGCTTCGTCTTAAGATAGTTCCCATTGTGGTGGCAGTTGGTGATATATGTTCCCATCCAGCAGTAGAGAGAACCTTTCCCATGACTGTCATCTATAAATCAGCTCTAGTGATCAGGCCACTTGAGCTCATGTGCCCATTTTTGGACTAAAACAATTGCTGGGATTGCCAGGAACTGACACCCTTTTAAATCAATGATGGGGTTTGGGAGTGGGGTTGGAAATGGATGTTGGATGTCAGTCGTGCATTTACTACACAAACTCTTGTTTGACTATTCTGTTACAGCTAGTTTGATAATTTCTTTTCGGAAGACTATTAATTAATGGCCTTTATGAGCTAGCTGCACTCGTGTGAAGAACTAAGAAATGGGGGATGGTTTAAAACCAACTCTGCCGCAACTGGAAAAATTGCTGACAGTCTAATGTCCTTCCAATGATAGGTTGGTTGGCATCATCTTTATGCAAAAAAGATGAATATTATTATTCAAATATAAAAGTTACTTTTTTAGATATGTGATGATGTTTTTGGGTAATGCTTCTCTAATTTGAACATGTTTAGAAAGTTCTCTGTGGCATTCATATATGTTTTGGCTGTTTAACAATAACCAATACAAAAACAGTGTATATGGAGTTTCAGGAAATGTTAATTTCTGTTTTTGGTTCATGTTCTTTTATTCAGGAGATGATGTTTTATTTACTGTTTTGTTGAAGAAGCAACTTAGTCCTAGTGAATTTTAACATGCAGCATATTGCAAATTTTTTTGTTGATTTCCAGTCCTTAATACTTTTTTCCCATTAAATTGAACAATGTATTATACATAAGGAGAGTGTCTAAAAATATATGTATGGTTTAAAGACTGCTGAAGTCAACACCCATGCATCTACTATACAGGTTAAGAGATAGAATGGCACTGGTACCCCTAGCTTGTGTTCTCTCCAATTGCATCCTCCTTCCCTCTGTAGGTGTACCATGGCTGATTGTGATGGTTAGTGTTCTCTTGCTTTTCTTCACCCCTCCCCTGCCTCCCTGCAAGCCACTGGTAAAAGTATTTTTCAACTAAGATACTGTTTAGTTTTGAAAAACTTAGCAAGCACAAATGTAGCTGTGTAAGGAAAGGGCCATCTTGTCACTGTTAGAGGAGGCTCTCAGGAGAAGTAAAACTAGAGACTTGGGGTCATAGTCTGGCTTCTGGTTCCGTAATAGTTTACAAGAGCCCCTTCAGGGGAGAGCAGTAGGCTAGGGCATGTGTGAATCCTGGCAAACATAATGCTTACCCATAGTTAGGATATCTGATGAGAATAATATGGACCAGGTACTAGAAAATCTGTCAAGAATGTGATCAGAGAGAGTGTTCAGAAAGAGGGGAGAATAGAAAATTCATCAGAATATGGTTTAGAAAAAGCCAAGCTCAGCTAAGAATCTGGGCCAAGCTTATCTGGATATTTGATTCTCAGATTGAGAATAGGTTATAAGGGCAGCAGAATTTTAATCATCGGCCTCAGCAGGTCTGGATCTGGGACATAGCTGTCACCCTGGATCTCCCTTTTTCTTCATCTTAGGTATTCCCATGGCCTCTCTTCTCTGTTGTATCTCCTGCTTTCAGTAAACCGTATCTTCTTTTTTGGTGTATACTCTCCTTTTAGGGGAACATGTTTGTCATTATCTTCTTCAGGAAAGGTGCCTGGGAGATAATTTCTTTTGACTTTGCCTATCTCAAAATACATTTATTCTGACCTCCTAAATGAATTAACTGGATATATAATTCTAAATTGAAAATAATATTCCTTCAGAATTTTGAAAGCATTGTTCCATAGCCTTATTTCTAGAATTGCTCAACTGTTGTAGGTCCTTTCAAACTAGCAACTCATAACCTTCTCTTCTGGGAATTTTTCTGGAAATATTTCTTGAATTTTATCCTTTTGTTCTTTCTTTTGGGGGTTCTATTATTGATATGTCAGACTTCTAGGACGCAGTTTCTCTAATTTTCTGTTTCTGTTTTTTTATTTACTTTCTGGGAGATTTCTTCAACTTTATATTCTAACCCTTCTATTGAATTATTCATTTCTTCTATCATACTTTGTTCTTTGAATTTCATTTTTTTTTTAGAGCATCCTGTTTGGTCTCTTGCCACCCCACCCTCATCCACCACAAAGGCAATATCTTCCCTTATCTAAGACTAAGATTACTAATAAATTTTTGAAGTATTTTTTTCCCCTGCATAGTCTTTTTTTTTTTTTTTTTTCCTTTCTTTTTGGTTGTTTTTTTCTATTTGTGTTAGTCTCTTTCTTCTTCATTAGAGGCTTTCTTTAGGTGTCTGGTAGGTCTTAGCTGTCCATATTTTTGAGATTGGAAGAACTGAGAACTAGAAGCTCTGAGCATGTGGGTGGGGCTCTTTGACTTTGATCCGAATGGCCTTTTGCTGGAGAATCAGTCTGTATCTTTTTGGTCATACTGCCTAAAAATCATCAAGGATTTAGTGAGGGAATTGAGGAAACTGACTGCTTCTCAAATAGTTTTTACCCTAACCCTCCTTATTTTTATTCTGTGCATCTTAAACCAGAAGTTTAAAAAGTCCTTCTCCAACTGACCATCAGAAAAATTTTATTCCTCCATGTTTTCATCTGTAGTTTTACTGCCTTGTTTTTATATTTAACTATTTAATTCATTCTTCGAATTGTTTTAGTACATGATGTGAGTTAGAAATTTCACTTTTTTGCTCATATTCTTGTGTAAGTACTTGGGTGCTGGTTACTATTTTAATATATTCCCCACTGATTGGAAATGCCACCTATATATCCTGTGCTGATTCTTAAATACACCAAGGTCTCATTTTAGGTTTTCCGTTTTGTTCTTTTCTATTCCAGTTCATATAACTTTATGATAATTTCAATATCTGATAGAGCAAGTTTTCTTCATTACTTTGAATTTTTGTCTTAACTGTCTTTGCTTGTTTAATTTTATAAAAGCATTCCAGGTAATGTTTGCAGTTCACTTCTATTGTACAGATGTCCGAAGTTCATAAATTGCCTCATCTTTGAAAGTCCCCAGCATATTAGAATGTATCCAAGCTGCTGCCACTTTTTTTATACTGCCTCTGTTTCCATTTTATTGCCTTTGTCTTTAGGGTGCTGCTCAGTCCTAGCCGTATTGTAGGATCAATTGGGGATCTTTTAAACATATGAGGGGTCTTCAAAAAGTTCATGGAAAGATTCCTATTATCTTTTAATTCTGTTTTTTAATGAACTTTTTGAAGTACCCTTGCATAAGTGCTTAGTCCCTGTATTAGTCCATTTTTATGTTGCTGTAATGGAAAAACTGAGACTGGGTAATTTATAAAGAAAACAGGTTTACTTGGCTCATGATTCTAGGTCAGCTGCATGTGGCACAGGCGTCAGGCTGCTTCCACTCATAGCAGAAAGCATAAGGACAGCTGGTGTGTGCAAGATCACATGGCCAGAGAGGAAGCAAGAGAGGAGGGAGGTGCTAGACTCCTTTCAATAACCAGCTCTGCAGGAACTAATAAAGGGAGAACTCAGTCATTCACCCCCCCCCCCC
>NW_007727052.1:24982-32082 GCF_000696425.1 Galeopterus variegatus
AAAAGGGGGAACTCCGTCGTTCCCCCCCCCCCCCCCAATCTAGTCATGAGGGATCTGCCCCCATGACCCAAACACTTCCCACTAGGTTCCACCTCCCAACACTGCCACATTGGGGATCAAGCTTCAACATGAGTTTTAGAGGGCCAAATAAATCCAGACTATTGCAGCCCTCCACTCTAAGGGATTGTGATATTGGTGTGGGATGGTGTTTGTCCGTCAGTTTTTAAAAGGGCACTCTGCTAACTCTAATGCACATATGTAACTTTCAGTTTACCTTTTCACCCTTACTTCATTGAGTTTTAGGTTGACAGGAACTACTTTTAAGTTTTTCAGAGCTTTTTATGCCTCAAGATAGATTTAGGGGTGTGGGTTGCCCTATTTTGGAATTGAGTTGGGGTAAGCTAATTGTGGGGTGAGTTTTTTGTTGATTTTATGAAACAGGAAGCATCACAAAGTAAATAGTTCCTTTGCTCTTTGAGGTGGTTGAGTTCTTAGTCATTTTTGGAAGTGAGGTCTCTTGTGAAGCAATGATTAATCACATTCTGGAGTAGCCTTGGAAAATCTTAATTCTTTGAGGAAGGTCAGGTTGATCCAAGGGGTTAGTCTAGATTTTGTTCAAGTGCAGGTCTGAGATTTGACCATAGTTTTATGTCCTTGAGCTCCTGATTAGGGATTCCCCAGATTTTTAACTTGTTTGGTCTTTGAAATATTGCTATATGCTGGGAGGTGGGTATAGTGGGAACCTTGTTTCTTAAAACTTGTAATATTGATTTTGAAATGAGACATAATTGTGAGTCAATTATTTTTTTCTCTTTCAGCATTATCTGCATACCAGAGGTACTACAGTTTACAGTCTGACTACTGGAAGGTTAGTGCATTTGTTTTTTTTGGCAGATTATTGCTGGTTATATTCAAAATGAATTGAACTTTTAAACATATTATCTCTAGGAGAAAGGGATTGGAAATGGTAAAATGGATATTTTGTTTGTACTATCTTGTGTGAACCATCTTGTATTTTATTGAAATATTGGATTCCTCTGATACATTGTATTCGCCAAAGGTGATCCTAAGTGTGATAAGTTGAAATCAAGCAAAATCAACTGATTCCTTGGTTTTCTTGTTTTAAGTTGGTCCCTGGGGGTAAAAGAAAGCTGAAGATGGATGTTATCAGGCTGAAATGGGAAAGCGTAATAAGAAAGTTATGGTGAAATCTTTCTTGGTGTAGTCTGTAATTGGAGCTCTGAGGAGAGCTGAACCTAACCATTTTTTAAAAGACCCACCTAAATGAAAAACTGTGCATAGTGACGAATCATCTACTTTCTTATCTTACTTTAAGCAATGCATAAAGTTATCCAGGCAGGTTAATCTTTCACAACATGTTTACTTTTAAGTTTATTGAACAGTGAGGTTTCTTTATCTGAACTGCCTTTTCAGATTTTTTGTGGATATTATTTTTCTTTTGCCTAGTTTATCTTTTTGATTTGTAGAAGTTTTAAAAGTAGGTACTTATTCCAGTCTATGCAAACTGGCTTTGTCTGGGAAAGCCCTTCAATAGTCACCCTATCCAGAGATTCTGGGCAGGCTGTGTAGAAGTTTTAGAAGTATATTTTGGTAATTCTTTTTAGTGTATTGAAAATATCTTCTTCAGTCTGTGGCTTACTTTTTTTTTTTTTTTTTTTTTTTTTTAAAGCTTTATTTAAGGATAATTTACATACCATGAAAATCAGTAATTTTTAGTAAATTTTCAGAGTTGCGCAGCCATCATCATAATCTTGTTTTAAAATATGTCCACTCCCCAGAATGAAACCTCGTGCCCACCCACAGTCCCTGACAACCACTAATCTACTTTCTGTCTCTATTTGTCTTCTTGGGATATTTCATGTAAGTGAAACCATACAATATGTGTTTTTTTGTGACTGGCTTCTTTAACTTAACATATGTTTTCAAGGTTCATCTGTGTTGTGGCATGAATACTTTATTCTTTCTTATTTTCTAATAATATTCCATTATATGGGTATACCACATTTTATTTATCTGTTCATCAGTTGATGGGCATTTGGGTTGTATTCTCTTTTTGCCTCTTGTGAATAATGCTGCCATGAACATTTGTTTACAAGTTTTTCTGTAGACATAGTGTTTTCAGTTCTCTTGAGTAAATACCTAGGAATCGGATTGTTGGGTTGTAGGGTAAATCTACATTTAACATTTTTAAAAAGTGCCGAAACTTTTTTCCAGTGTGGCTGTACCATTTTACATTCCCACCAAAATGTATGAGGGTTCTAGTTTGTCCGTATCCTTGTCAAAACTTGTAATTGTCTAGTTTTTGAGTGTGGCCATCCTAGTGGACATAAAGTAGTATCTTATTACAGTTTTTATTTGCATTTCCCCAGTGACTAATGATGTTGAGCATCTTCTCATGAACATATTAGCTATTTATAGATTTTCTTTGGTGAAACGTCTATTCAAACCCTTTGCCCGTTTTTTAATTGGGTTTTGTAAAATTATTGAGTTGTAAGAGTTCTTTATATATTCTGGATGTAATCCCTTTTTGGATATATAATTAGCAAATGTTTTCTCTAAGTCTATGGCTTGTCTTGTTACTCTCTTGATTTTGTGTTTTGAAGTGCTAAAGCTTTTTAATTTTGATGAAATTCCATTTATCAACTTATTCTTTCATCATTTGTACTTTTGGTGTTGTACCTAAGAAATCTTTGCCTAACTCAGAGTTGCAAAGATATATTCCATAGTTTATTCAGTCAGTTTTCATTTCTTTTTCTTTGAAATATTTGTTCATGTCTCTTGCCCATTTTTCTCTTGGGCTGTTGTTTTCTTTCTCTGTTTTATGTAGCCATACTTTGTGTATTAGATATTATCCTTTCTTTGTGATATAGGTTACAGGTATTACTTAGCTTGCGATTTGTTGTTTTACTTTGCATTTGTGTGTTTGGTTTTGCCCATGCAGGTTTTTATTTCTATGTAGTCAAATTCATCAGTCTTTTCCTATATTGCGACTGCGTTTTGAAACATAGGACAGTTTTTCCCTCATTTTGAGGTGATAGAGAAACACACCCACATTTTTTAAAGTACTTAAGTGGTTTAATATTTTAAATGTAAATTTCTGATGCATTTGGATTTTATCCTTGATTTGTAGTGTGAACAATCTAAGTTTTTCTTTTTCCTTATGACTCATTGTCCCAGCATAACATGCTTTTAAAAAATTCATCTTTCTCCGCTGATTTGAGCTGTTGCCTTAATAGCATACTAAATATTCATTTCCAGTTTTGTCTATTCATGAATTTTCTTGTCTGTTTTGTTAGTCTGTCTATTCATGATCTAATACCACTCTATTTTACTTACAGAGGTTTTATAATATGTTTTAATATATAGTAGAGTCAGGGCACCCTTTCCCCATTGTTCTTGTTTTTAGAATTTTCCTGGCTGTCCTTGGTTGCTTGTTTTTCCAAATAAACTTTCCTACTTAATTTGCCTAGCTCTGCAAAAATATCTGGTGTTTTTTTTTGTTTTCTCTCTCCAGTTTTTTTGAAGTGTAATTTACATTATTTTAAGCGTACAGTTTGAGTTTTGGCAATTTATATAGAGTTGTCTAACCATTACCATAATCAAGATACAGAAAGTTTTCATCACTGACAGTGTTCCCTTGTGCCCCATTTGCCATTGATTCTCGCTCTTGATCCCTGGTCAAAGGCAACCACTTACCAGCTTTCTCTCCCTCTAGTTTGGCCTTTTCTAGAATGTCATATAACTGGATTCAAATAGCATGTATTCTTTTGTTTTTAATGTCTCTCATTTGGTGTGCTGTTTTTGAAATTCATTCATGTTGTTGCATGTATCAGTATTGTGTTCCTTTTAATCATTAACTAGGATTTCATAGAATGGATATGTCACAATCGATTTTTCGGTTTGTCAGTTTGGTAGGCATTTGTGTTGTTTCCAGTTTTTGGTTATTTTGAATAAAGTGCTATGAACATTATTTGTCTTTGTGTTGGACATAGGTTTTCATTTTTCTTGGTATATGCGTATACCTAGGATTTGAGAATGCTGAGTCATGTTGCAAGTGTAGGTTTAACTGCTGAACTGTTTTCCAAAGTGGCTGTACCATTTCATGTTCCTACCAGCGTTGAATAAGATTTCTAAATATTCCACATTTTCACAGACACTTGGTATTGTCAGTCTTTTTAACTTTAGCCATTCTGGTAGGTAAGTATTGGTTTCTCATTTTGGTTTAATTTGCATTTCCCTGATGATTAGTGACGTTGAGCATCTTTTATGTGCTATTGGCCTTTTATATACCTTCTTCTGTTAATTACCTGTTCACATCTTTTGTCCATTTAAAATTTTTTTATTTTGTTTGTTTTTAAAATTGAGTTGTATGTTTTGTTTTTTTTAAAAAATGCTCTGGATAAAAGCCCTTTGTCAGATATATGTTTTGGAAATATTTTCTTGCAGTCTGTAGCTGGCCTTTTCATATTCTTATTTGTGTCTTTTGAAAAGCAAATGTTTCTCATTTTGATGAAGTCCATTTAATCAGTTTTTTCTTTTACAGCTAGTGCTTTTTGTGTTCTATTAAGAAGTCTTTGCCTATCCCAATATCATAAAGATTTTCTCACCTTTTTTTCTAGAAGTTCTAGAGCCATATCTCTTATATTTTGGTCTTCAATACATTTCAAGTTGTTTATGATGTGAGATAGCACCAATATTTATTTTTCCCCCTGAATAGCTGTTGTTCCAGAATCATTCCAGTTGTTTGAACGTCATTTATTGAAAAGACTATCCTTTCAAAATTCAGTTTTCATTTCTTCTTTGACAAAAATCAGTTGGATATTTAATTTTGTGTTTGTTTTTAGATTCTCTATTATGTTCTAGTGATCTGTGTGTCTGTTTTAAAACCAATACCAGACTGTTTTGGTTGCTGTATTCTTTTTTTTTTTTTTTCTCTCCCCTCCCCCCCAGGGTTGCTGTATTCTAAAATCAAGCAGTGTTAAGTTCCCCATATTCTTTTTCAAAATTGTTTTGATTTTTCTAAGTCCTTTTCCTTTCCATGTAAAGTTTAGAAGCAGTTTACCAACTTCTGCTAGGATTTTATTGGGACTATGTTGTATGCATAGATGAATTTGGGAAGAATTTCTCTTCAGTAATCTGATAATAATATAGCCACTCCATCCTTTTTAGACTTATTATTTGAGTTATATATATATAACAAAATTTCTTTTGACCTATTGGTATCTTTGTATTTACAGTTCTTCTTTTGTAGATAGCTTATAAATGAGTGTTGCTCTTTTAGCCAACCTAATAGTCTCTGTCTTTTACTTGTATTTTTTAGCTTTTGACAGTTAATGTAATCACTGATGTAGTTTGTGTCTTTCATTTAATTTTTCCTTTTCTGTTTATCCTCTCAGTTTCTTGGTCTTATGTTCCGCCTTACCTATTCCTTACTTACCTCCTCCTCCTGCTTTTGATAATTGAATTTATTTTACAATTATACTTTACTTTTTCCAATGGCTTTTTTTTTTACCTATCCTTCTTTTCATTATTTATTTAGTGGTGGTTCTAGGGATTATCCTTAATTTTTCACAGTTTGCTCACAGTTAATATTGTACCAGTACATGTAAAAAATGGTTTGCAAGAGTATAGGCGAACATCTTACCTACACATGTTGTTTATGTGATAGTTGTTATATGTATTACTTCTACATTATTAACTCTACAAGATGTTATTTTACTTTGAACAGGCCTATATGTTATAAAGTAAAAGTACTTGTGTGTATTTACCCAGATGTTTACCATTTCTGATGCTCTTCATTACCTTCTGTGAATCGTTTCCATGTAGTATCATTTTTTTTTAGGCAAAAGAATTTCATTTGACATTTCTTATAGTAAAGATCTGATGGAGATGAATTTGAATTTTCTTAGTTCCTTTATCTGAAAATATTTTTTTTATTTCATGTTTCAAGGACACTTGCTAGATAGAGAATTCTGGATTGGCTTTTTAGTTTTTAAAAAAATTTTTCGGTGAAGTTCTGTTCTCTTTTTTTCCTTCCATATTTGCTGATGAGAAATTAGCTCTTAATTGAACCACTTTTCCCCTAAATGCATATATAATTTATTGTTTTACTCCTTTCAAGATTTGCTTTTTATCTTTGGTTTTCCATAGTTTGATCGTGATAAATATATGTAAATGTAAGATAAATATATATCTTCATATTTATCCTCATTGAGCATTTAGTATGTGCATCAAATTTGGAAAACTTTGGTCATTATTTTTTAAAATAATTTTTTGTTCATTCTCTTTCTTTGTGGAGCTTTAATTATGTGTGAGTTAGATATTTTTATGTAACAGGTCGCTGGGGGTGCTTTTTTTTCCTTTTTCTCTGTGATCTCACTGGGTAATTTGTGTTTCTATTTTGAGGTCCATTTTCTTTTTCCTTTGTCATGTTAATTTTATTCAATCCATTGATTTTTTTTTTTTTTAATTTCACATATATTTTTCAGTTTTAGAGTTTCCATTGGGTTCTTTTTTATTGTTTCTCTTTCTCTGTTAAGATTTTGTATCTTTTCATTGTTCATAAGCATATTTTATATTGGTTTGTAGTAATAGTTATAATAGCCACTGTAGACACCTTGTTGCCATTTCTAGCATCTTTAGCATTTTGGGTTTGGTCTCAGTTGATTTTTTTTTTTTTCTTGAATATGTTGTGTTTTCCTGTTTCTTCATATATTGTCTAATTTTGTCTCAGGTAGTGGACATTATGAAAATTATGCTAACTTCTGATTGTATTATTTTCTTCCAGAGAATGATGTTTTTCTCTTCTATCAGGCAGTTATCTTTGTTAGACTTGAAATGCAAGCTTTGTTTCTTCTGGCAGCAGCTTATGTATCAATTTAGATATTTTTTCTTTAGCTTAGATGTTTTGAGTCTGTAATTTGCATGCAGGAGTCAGTCAGGCGTGTGGATAGACAAAATTTATAATTCCCCTCTCTGGCTCTTTCCTTTTCTTCAGTAGGTTGTGATTTCTCCTGGTTTCAGTCTTCCGGTTTTCTGGTTCAGGAAAGGTGTGCTTCACTCCCCCCCCCCCCCCCCCC
>NW_007727052.1:32204-34551 GCF_000696425.1 Galeopterus variegatus
CCCCCCCCCCCCCCCCCCCCCCCTTTACCAGTGACCCACCACCATGTGTACTATGCCTTGCCCCAAATTAATAGCCAATAAAATGGGAACCCACTTCATTCATATTTTCCTCCTCAGAGCTTGGCCTTCTCAATTGGTTTCCTATTGCTGCTTTAAGAAGTTACCACAAATTTAGTGGCTAAAACAACACAAATTTATTCTCTTGAAGTTTTAGAGGACAGAATCCAAAATTAGTCTTATGGGACTAAAATCAAGGTGTCAGTAGAACTGGTTGCTTCTGCAGGCTCTAGGGGAGAATCTGTTTTCTTGTCTTTTCAAGCTTCTAGAGGCCAACCTATATTCCTTTGGCTCATGGCTCCCATTTCACATTGCCTTTTGTCCCCTTCCTTTCATCCGCACAAAGACCTTCGACTTTCTTGCTTCCCTCTTATAAGGACTCCTGTGATTATATTGGGCCTACCTGGATAATACATGACAATCTTGGAGAGATCCTTAACTTAATCATGGCTGCTAATTTTCTTTTACCATGTGAGGGATTAGGATGTGACATCTTTTGGGGCCGTTTTTCAGCCTGCCACATCTTCCCATTTGAATCTCTTTGCTTCTGTTTACCCTTGAGTGCTGTTGCTTTGCCCCACACGGATTTTTCACCCCACTTCCCCTGGGTGATGGAGCCATGAAGGATTACTCAAAGCTTATCTCATCTGAGCAGTGAGAAGCCCCAAAGTGGTTAACTTCCCTGGAACCCTCTAGCAAGAGGCATCCCTTCCTTGGGAAAATTAATCCTGAATTGGGGTTCTCTTCCTGCATTTATTTTCCAGACCAGGAAGTTACAGGAAGAGAACATAGGTGGGGTTATAGTTTAACAATATAGGCTGGTAACTTTCAGTGAAACAAGTCAGATGACATTCCAGTAAGGCAATTCAGTGGTCCTATCAACAGAAACTTGATCTCAGCAAACATTCCTTCTCCCTCCAGCAATTTTCCAGTATTATTACATTTCAATCAGTAACTAGTCTGTCCTTGAGCCAGCAACCTTGCTGTGCCACAAATCTTTATCTTACACCAGAGACTTTATAGCCTGAGGAAAATTTCCAGTCCTCCGTAAGGTCAATATTTGAAACTGCAAGGCTTTGGAAAACCAGGCCCTGTGAAGTACATTTGCTTTAAGAATCCTCCACAGAGTGCCTTTAGTTAGTTGCTTTATTTATGATGGCCAGAGTTTATAGTTTTTTTTAAACTATACATATTTTATAGTCATTATGTACAGGAGTATCCTCTCTAGTATTATCTTATTTAGCCTTCAGTGGAAGCAATAATGCAATAACATGTTACCACTTTGCCTGGTTTTGAATTTTATAAAAATGTAATTAAATAGTGTATTTTTAAAATTTCTGTCTTTCACTCAGTACTGTATTTGTTAGATTCATCTTGGCAGTTGTCTATTGCAGTAGTTTGTTTTTATTGCTGTTTATTTCATTGTGTGAATATGTCACGATTTATTCTTTTTACTGTTGAAGGGAGTTTTTTTTTTCTTATAGATGACCGGTAACAGGATCTTAACGCTTGACTTGGTGTTGTCAGCACCACGCTCTCCCAAGTGAGCTAACCGGCCATTCCTATATAGGGATCCGAACCCGTGGCCTTGGTGTTCTCAGCACCACACTCTCCCAAGTGAGCCACTGGCTGGCCAGGGGTTTGGTTTTTAATGAATTTTGGCTATTGCAAAAAAAAAAAAAAAAAAAAAATGCTGCTATCAGTATTCTTGTGCAGTTCTTGGTGCATCTCTTTCTGTTAGGTATATGCCAAGGAGTGGAGTTGCTGGGTCATAGGACAT
Source organism: Galeopterus variegatus (assembly GCF_000696425.1). Classification (NCBI taxonomy): domain Eukaryota; kingdom Metazoa; phylum Chordata; class Mammalia; order Dermoptera; family Cynocephalidae; genus Galeopterus; species Galeopterus variegatus. Next base: position 34,042 of record NW_007727052.1, read on the forward strand.
GTGTTTGTTCTGCTTTAGTAAATAATAGCAAGCAGTACCAAAAAGGTCATTCCAGTTTGCACTCCCATGAGCATTCCTGTTGCTGCTCATTTTTAGCCTTTTAGTTGCTGCTTTGGGATGAGCATATGGCTTGTGGAGAAAAATGGTTACTGATATTGAGCTTATCTCTTTGTCCTTTTCTCTCCCAGATCTTAACCCTGCAGGTTCTTGATGCCCTGATAATTGTCTGATACCTGAAAACAGATTTGAAACAATATTTTATCTAGCTTTTCTAATTTTGGGGGAAATAAAGACGTTTGGGGTTTAAGCCTGGAATGAGTTAGTCTACCATTGCCAAAAATAGAACATCCCTCTGATCTTATTTATAAATAGGAAAATTTATTATAAAATTTATTATGGGCCGACCCTGTGGCGCACTCGGGAGAGTGCGGCGCAGGGAGTCCAGCGACGCTCCTGCCGTGGGTTCGGATCCTATATAGGAATGGCCGGTGCGCTCACTGGCTGAGCGCG
>NW_007727052.1:34561-39019 GCF_000696425.1 Galeopterus variegatus
CCCCCCCCCCCCCCCCCCTTTACCAGTGACCCACCACCATGTGTACTATGCCTTGCCCCAAATTAATAGCCAATAAAATGGGAACCCACTTCATTCATATTTTCCTCCTCAGAGCTTGGCCTTCTCAATTGGTTTCCTATTGCTGCTTTAAGAAGTTACCACAAATTTAGTGGCTAAAACAACACAAATTTATTCTCTTGAAGTTTTAGAGGACAGAATCCAAAATTAGTCTTATGGGACTAAAATCAAGGTGTCAGTAGAACTGGTTGCTTCTGCAGGCTCTAGGGGAGAATCTGTTTTCTTGTCTTTTCAAGCTTCTAGAGGCCAACCTATATTCCTTTGGCTCATGGCTCCCATTTCACATTGCCTTTTGTCCCCTTCCTTTCATCCGCACAAAGACCTTCGACTTTCTTGCTTCCCTCTTATAAGGACTCCTGTGATTATATTGGGCCTACCTGGATAATACATGACAATCTTGGAGAGATCCTTAACTTAATCATGGCTGCTAATTTTCTTTTACCATGTGAGGGATTAGGATGTGACATCTTTTGGGGCCGTTTTTCAGCCTGCCACATCTTCCCATTTGAATCTCTTTGCTTCTGTTTACCCTTGAGTGCTGTTGCTTTGCCCCACACGGATTTTTCACCCCACTTCCCCTGGGTGATGGAGCCATGAAGGATTACTCAAAGCTTATCTCATCTGAGCAGTGAGAAGCCCCAAAGTGGTTAACTTCCCTGGAACCCTCTAGCAAGAGGCATCCCTTCCTTGGGAAAATTAATCCTGAATTGGGGTTCTCTTCCTGCATTTATTTTCCAGACCAGGAAGTTACAGGAAGAGAACATAGGTGGGGTTATAGTTTAACAATATAGGCTGGTAACTTTCAGTGAAACAAGTCAGATGACATTCCAGTAAGGCAATTCAGTGGTCCTATCAACAGAAACTTGATCTCAGCAAACATTCCTTCTCCCTCCAGCAATTTTCCAGTATTATTACATTTCAATCAGTAACTAGTCTGTCCTTGAGCCAGCAACCTTGCTGTGCCACAAATCTTTATCTTACACCAGAGACTTTATAGCCTGAGGAAAATTTCCAGTCCTCCGTAAGGTCAATATTTGAAACTGCAAGGCTTTGGAAAACCAGGCCCTGTGAAGTACATTTGCTTTAAGAATCCTCCACAGAGTGCCTTTAGTTAGTTGCTTTATTTATGATGGCCAGAGTTTATAGTTTTTTTTAAACTATACATATTTTATAGTCATTATGTACAGGAGTATCCTCTCTAGTATTATCTTATTTAGCCTTCAGTGGAAGCAATAATGCAATAACATGTTACCACTTTGCCTGGTTTTGAATTTTATAAAAATGTAATTAAATAGTGTATTTTTAAAATTTCTGTCTTTCACTCAGTACTGTATTTGTTAGATTCATCTTGGCAGTTGTCTATTGCAGTAGTTTGTTTTTATTGCTGTTTATTTCATTGTGTGAATATGTCACGATTTATTCTTTTTACTGTTGAAGGGAGTTTTTTTTTTCTTATAGATGACCGGTAACAGGATCTTAACGCTTGACTTGGTGTTGTCAGCACCACGCTCTCCCAAGTGAGCTAACCGGCCATTCCTATATAGGGATCCGAACCCGTGGCCTTGGTGTTCTCAGCACCACACTCTCCCAAGTGAGCTAACCGGCCATTCCTATATAGGGATCCGAACCCGTGGCCTTGGTGTTCTCAGCACCACACTCTCCCAAGTGAGCTAACCGGCCATTCCTATATAGGGATCCGAACCCGTGGCCTTGGTGTTCTCAGCACCACACTCTCCCAAGTGAGCTAACCGGCCATTCCTATATAGGGATCCGAACCCGTGGCCTTGGTGTTCTCAGCACCACACTCTCCCAAGTGAGCTAACCGGCCATTCCTATATAGGGATCCGAACCCGTGGCCTTGGTGTTCTCAGCACCACACTCTCCCAAGTGAGCCACTGGCTGGCCAGGGGTTTGGTTTTTAATGAATTTTGGCTATTGCAAAAAAAAAAAAAAAAAAAAATGCTGCTATCAGTATTCTTGTGCAGTTCTTGGTGCATCTCTTTCTGTTAGGTATATGCCAAGGAGTGGAGTTGCTGGGTCATAGGACATGTGTTTGTTCTGCTTTAGTAAATAATAGCAAGCAGTACCAAAAAGGTCATTCCAGTTTGCACTCCCATGAGCATTCCTGTTGCTGCTCATTTTTAGCCTTTTAGTTGCTGCTTTGGGATGAGCATATGGCTTGTGGAGAAAAATGGTTACTGATATTGAGCTTATCTCTTTGTCCTTTTCTCTCCCAGATCTTAACCCTGCAGGTTCTTGATGCCCTGATAATTGTCTGATACCTGAAAACAGATTTGAAACAATATTTTATCTAGCTTTTCTAATTTTGGGGGAAATAAAGACGTTTGGGGTTTAAGCCTGGAATGAGTTAGTCTACCATTGCCAAAAATAGAACATCCCTCTGATCTTATTTATAAATAGGAAAATTTATTATAAAATTTATTATGGGCCGACCCTGTGGCGCACTCGGGAGAGTGCGGCGCAGGGAGTGCGGCACAGGGAGTGCGGCGCAGGGAGTGCAGCGACACTCCCGCCGCATGGGAATGGCCGGTGCGCTCACTGGCTGAGCGCGGTGCGGGCAACACCAAGCCAAGGGTTGCGATCCCCTTACTGCTCACGAAAATGACAAAAAAAAAATATATATATTATTACAAACTTATTATATTTCCAATAATAAGGAAATATTAGTGTATTATGGAATGCCGAATACATGGAGTATTAATTAACCACCAGACTAATTTATTATGCATAGTTTCTTATTGTATATAGTCCTTAACAGGCAATTTGAGATCATCCTACTTACTAAAAACTGACTTCCCATATACCAGGAACACAAACCTGAGTTTATTTGTAACTATGTGAGGGAAAACACCACCTCTGCAGAGTTTTGTGAGCATCTCATAGTGGAAAAGGTAAGGTCTGAATTGATTGAGAACTGAAAGTTTGATTTAAGGCAGGTCTTTCAATGAGGGGACTTTATTGGGTAAAAAAATCTTGGCATGACAGTCCAGAAATGGTAGAAACTGCAAGGCAAGGAATTTGAGATAAGGGCCATGCAGGGACAATGAAAAATTTTCCCTCACCCTCTGAAGGTGTGAGTTTGCTGAAATAAACTGATAATGGATTAATAGAAAAGGCACACAAATTTATTAATGTGCAAGTGTGCATGGGAGCCATACAAAATATGAGACTCAAAGAAGGGCCTTATGGCTGAAACTTAAATACCACCCTCTTGATAGGGGTGATGGAGATAGGGGAATGTAGGCAATTTTGAGAGGTAGTAAGTGATTTTTTAAGAGAGTTGATTTGGGCCCAGAACAGACAATAGTTTGTAAATGATTCTCTTTGGAAATTGAATGGGACCTGAACACAACAGACTGACAAAGTCTGTCTAGGTGAAGTGACTTTCCTTAGTCTTCTTTCCTGCAATCTGAGGTTAATCCTCTCTGATTAATGAAATTTCAGGGAGGGGATTGATTGAAGATAATTGAATTTCCTCTGGGGGAGCTTTAGATAAGGGAACTTAAGAGAGAGTTCCACCCTGTACTTGGAGGGAGGAACAGGAGAAGGCCAGAAAGTCTTTGGTTCTGAGGCTGCTTCGAAGGCCTTTTAATTTTCTTTAGTTCAAAGTGCTCAGCATACCAGAGCGCCATACTTTGGAGTACTGTCTTCTGAGCTCCAACAACAGCCAGGAACTGTTATTGATACATTGGATTGAAGAGTTGATGATTCCTATAATAACGGACAAACCGTGTGCCTGAGCAAGAGACTCAGGGAAGAGTAAAGCAATGCTAATGAGGACAGGAATAGCAGAGTCATGTAAATACCAACATGTAGCTGTAAGCTTGGGGTATTGGTTCCAGGACCTCCCTCACATACCAAAATTCATGGATGCTCAAGTCCGTGACATAAAATGGTGTATTATTTGCATATAACCTGTGCAGGGCTTCATATTACTTATAATGTCTAATACAATGTAAATACTATGTAAATTGTTGTATCGTTTAGGGAATAATGACAAAGAAAAAAAAGTCTATGCATGTTAAATACAGACACAATGTTTTCTTCTGAGTATTTTCAACCATGGTTGGTTGAATTCCTGGATGTGGAACCCATGGATAGGGAGTCAGTTAGTTGTGATTTAGGTTCTCGGGTCTAGGCTCAGTGTGGAGGAATATGGTCTCGCGGGTTTCTCACAACGTTCAAGAACTTGTACTAGATGCTATCACTTAATGACATTAAAGCTACTGATTTTAATTTCTTTTTTCTGCATCAGTAAATGATACAACAGTACTATTTATTTATTTATTTTTTGTCTTTTGTCTTTTTTCTGTGTCCGGCAACGGATCGCAACCCTCAGTGTTGCCCCCGTACCGGACC
>NW_007727052.1:39132-90506 GCF_000696425.1 Galeopterus variegatus
CGGCAAAGGGATTGCAAGCCTCGGTGTTGCTCCCGCTCCTCGCTCAGCCAGCGAGCGGGAACCGGTCTGTATGTGGGATCTGAACCCTCGGGCGGGAGCGCTGCCGCGCTTCCCAAGCGGCGCACTATCCAGTGCACCACCGGGCCGGCCCCACAACAGTACTATTTATGATCCAATGAGTATTCATTCAGTGAAAATGATTAGTGGTTGGTTGTGATCAGAGATCACATTTATGAGTCAGTGATTTCTGGATATAATTTTTTATTTCTATGGTTTTTGTCAAATTTTGTGTTATTCACATCTGCAATGGATTATAAATTAATGTAAGTATAGGATTGATTTTTGAAATGCAACTGAGATAATTATCTCCCTCAATTTTTAGTTGCAGTCATCTCTTCAAATGTTTTTGTTGGGAAGATAGAATAGTTTGGTCAGGGCCCTCGCTGTGGGTCTAGTTGGGTGTGGTTTTAGCACATCCTTTGTAAGCAAACTGTGTGTGTGTGTGTGTGTGTGTGGAGTTAGTGCACATGCGCACCAATGTATCTTTTTAGTTCTGTTGCAATTTCTGTGTTCTTTAGAGAGAGAGAGACAGACAGACAGACAGACAGACAGAGTAGAGAGGAGTTTTAGTGAAGCAGGCGGGTGGGCGTCGGCCCAGGGCATCCACCCTGCACAGCCATGCTTTCCAACCTATGGCTCCAAGGACCTTTTGGCCGGTTACCTAGCTCATAAACCTGAATGAAGGAGTCTGGTGACCCTGCCTGGCATATGAAGGGTTTGTGACCCAGTCTGTGAATGGGCTTTGAGGGGTCTGGGAGCTTCAGACCCAGCCCTAGCTCAACAATCGGCCCAGAAGATAGGATTCCAGACATTAGCCCTAGCTCCAGGCAGTATTCTCTACAATTATTTCTTGAAATAATAAAGTAATTACCCATACTATAGGTCTTCAGTTCTTCATCTGAATTTCCTTCATCCAGAATTTTGTAGAATTAAGATGATTATTTTTAAAAAAATTTTTGAAATTCAGAAAGGTAACATTTCCCATATTATATAATATCCCCTGTGGTGTCTAGGGTAGGCTCCCACACACAATAAAGAATGACTTTTTGTCAGTTCAAGTCAGTTTTTTCCTATCTGAAGAGTTTTGGTGGCTGATTTATGATAAATCTTAGTTTTTAAAGAACCTTTTGGAATTCAGAATGGATGATTACGGATTGCTGATCTGTAATCCATAATTTAAATCTCAATCTTTGCTTAAAATTTGAAAATCAAATAATGTTTATTATGCAATTCAAATTTTTTTCTTGACATCATACTTTTTCTTACCTACTTCAGTACAAATGACACTGTCATTTATGAAATAGTGAATATTTGCCAGTCCTCTTATGACTATCGTATCATGTCATTATATCATAACTATTAATGATTATAGTATCTTTCTAATATAAGCTAATAATAAACAGAAACTTAATTTGTTCTATATACCATGTGGAAATGGCAAAATAATTAAAAAACAACAAAACCTAAACACACTCATGAGTCAGAAAAATTTTGAAATTGCCTTTATGTTTTATGGTATAAAGTAGAAAGATAGGAGACAAAAATTGTATATATGCTGTTAGTGCTCCTCTGTATTTCAGTACAGAAGTAAAAGACTAAGGATATGTTAAAATGAGAAAAAGTGCTGGTGATTACTGATTACTTTTATCTTGTGTAGTTTCTTTAACAGTTTGTGATACACTTATTTATAACTGTGAACTTTTAAAGAAACAAAACTGATTCTTCTTTTTTCCCATTTGAATTTAGAAAAAGTTTTGAATTATGGCAGTAATGCCTGTCTAAATGGAACCATTTATTAAATGTTATTGAGAAACATGTTATGTTTTAAAAAATAATTGGGCTATTATAAGACATGCAGGATGTGTATTTTTTTATACATCGATTAACGTATTTGTGGATACAGTTTTTCTGATTAGCAAAAACAGTGATCGTTTGTTTACTAACTTTAAACAAACAAACAAACAAAACCCTACTTTTATAATGGCCTTGATAGAGTTGGGCTAAAATTTAATTTGGGGCCCACTGAAAAAAATTGATTAGTAAATTAATGTACATACATCTCTCTCTCTCTATATATAACTTTATATGTATACATAATGTCCATATATATATGCCTGTATCTGTATAAATATCATGGGGTTTTATAAGATCACAGCTGAAGAAGGTTTAGTATTTCAGGAACTCAAACTTCTGTAGAGATTATTTTACATTTGTTTTTGTTATGATAATTATAAGTAATTCTTGTTCTTAAAACAGATTCACTTAAAACAATCTAAATAACACTATTTTACTGCCTGATTCAGTATGTGCTTGGAAATTGTAATGCTATATTTCTTACCAGCTCTGAAATTCGTGCTGGCCTTATTTCCTAATTCTTCTGTATGGTTTTATTTTTTTGTTAATGTTGCATTGATGTGGGATTATGTTGATGTGGGATTATGGGTGAATGTCAGATAGGGAAAACATTTTGAGGAAAGAATTATTATAAAGAGAAAACTCAAAGTTCTAATTTTTTATGTTTTGAATTTAGAAATGTATTATTTAAATATATTAGTCTCGAAGTGCTTCACAACATAAAAATATTTAGAACTTTACAGAACTGAAATTATTTCAACATTTAATGCTTAAATTAACCTGAATTTTTTTTTTTTTTGCCTAGAAAGGCGGAGGACACCAAGAGAGAGAGATCTTTTAAAGAATATGTAGGAAAAGTTAAAAAGCAGTATATTTGGAAATATGGGTGATTCTTTTTTAAAACTTACAATTGTAGAAGCAGAACACACTCTAGAAATTGTTAGGTTCAGCGAGGTGGAGAAAAGGGAGAGAGACCCGAGCCAGGTGCCATTTCAGCCAAGGAGCTTTATTCCACCAGCGTGGAGGGGAGACTGAGTCTGATCAGCTCCTGCCTCAGTACAGACTAAAAAGTAAAAAGGTTTTATAAGGTTTGAATTAGAGGAAGGGAGTTAGGTGGTCGTTTTTCCTTAAGAATTTGTTTTGCACAAATTCTGGTTTTTCTCAGAAGGTAAGGGGGTAGGGGGTGGAAAGTTGATTAACATGAGATAGGGAAGGACAAGGGGGAAGAGGGTAGAAAGTTGATTAACATGGCTGTGCTGATGCTGGCCATGAGGCCTAATACAAATCATTTCTAGGCCCTTTACTTTATGGACTAGAGACATCCTGTGTTCAGGTGGTTAATGTAGCCCCCAGGTCAGCACAAATAGATGGTGAATAAACTAGGGGGTCTGTCCTTACCTTCTGACTTTTCCATAAGTTTTTCTCTTACATTATTTATGCACATCACTAACTGGCTTTCATTAGTGGTGGCAATACAGAGATGAGTAGGATAGCTCCTGCTTTCCCATGTTCTTGTGAGGGAGACAGAAATAAACATTATGTTTTGGTAAGTGATATATTGGAGGTGTTGAAGGCTATGAGGGAGGCAGAGGTTTGTGTCTTGTGTAAGGAGTATGGCAGAGTCTGAGTGGGGATTAGGAAAGACTCCACAGAGAAGATGAAACTTGAGGGGAGGATTAAAGGGAGTTTTCCAGATGAGAGACCTGGAAAGGCTTTCCAAGAAGAGAACTGAGTCAGCACATGGAAGTATAGTAAATGTTTAGGGAATTCCCAGGTTCTTTGTCTGGAGCACGGGTCTACAAATTTTTTCTGGCAAAATAGTAAATATTTTAGGTTTTTCGGCCAAGAGACAAAATCAGCTATTATGTAGGTACTTAACATAAGTCATTTATGTGAAAATCATTTTTAGCTCCCAGGCCTTAAAGAAAGGATTTGGCTGGGCATAGTTTGTGGATCCCTGTTTAGAGCCTAGGGTAATTGTTGGAGTTCAAAGTGAGGAAAAGGAAGGCAATGATCAGGTTGTAAATGGGTTTGCAGTAGTTAGCACATATCTGGAGTCTTAGGTTTGTTTCATTCTTTGTCCAATATCTGGTCAAATACTATAGTGCTGGAAATCAGAGTCATAAAGTTAAATAAATAAAACACAGTGACTTCCAGGAATTTGATTGGAATTGCATTGATTTTTGCAATAAAGTTCTTGTGTATCTTATCAACAATGTTCTTTTTATTATTATTTGCTATTATAAATGCCATTTTATTTTTATTTTTTATTTCTTTGCTGGTATATAGAACTACAGTCGACTTTTATATGTTAAGTTAAAGTTATAGCAACTTCACTAACTTACTAATGTGGATAATTTGACTATGTTACTTTGGATTTTCTACATTGACTATCCTACCTTTGTAATTAATGGTGATTTTGTTTTTTCAGTTATCAATATTGTAAACGTCTTATAAAATGGGTTTGGAATGTTCCTATCTTCTGTTTTCTGGAATAGCTAAGTATAATCTTACAAAAACTGATTCTTGAGTATTTGATAAAACTGACCTGTTAAACTCTCTGTAAGTCTCTGCTACATTTATATATATACATATGTATATAGTCATATACATCTATAGTTGTATGCATCTATAGTTAGGTCCTTAATTTCATTTCTGATATTTATTTTTGCCTTCTCTTTCTTGCTTCAACCAAAGGTTTGTCAATTTTATTAATGGTTAATGATTTCAAAGAATAAAATTTTGACATTGATCATCTCCAGTGTTTTTATTTCATTTTTAGTATCAAGTCCTGCTAACTTTTCCCCCTTATATATATATAGAAATGTCTTCTATTGTCTTTTTGTCAAGACCACTATCTAGTCCAGGACCAAACATTAGAACTGGGCATGTCCCTTAAGTGTCTTTTTAAAGCATGGTCTTCCGCTTACCCCCACCCCTTTCTTTGTTTTTATTTTTGTTACTGTGTTAAAAAATTCCAGCCCTGTTCTCTTATAGAATGTCACATTTTTCTGACTGTGCTTTATTGCTTTCTTTTGGTATTGTTTAACTTATTTTTCTATCCCCTGTATTTCTTTTAACCTATAGTTAACCATCAACCATTTGCTTAATGGTTTTTTTTTTTTTTTTTTCCTATCATTTAATTGTGAATTGAGTACTTTCATGAATTTTTAATTATAGCTATTTAACTATGGGGACAAATACCAAAAATACAAAAGAAAAAATTCAGACAGTACAGAGAAAAGTGTATAGTGAAAAATTTACATTCTACTCCTGAGTCATTTACTATTAATAATTTATCATGCATATTTACAAAAATATTTGATGGGCTGGCCAGTTATCTTGCTTGGGAGAGTATGGTGCTGATATCACCAAGGTCAAGGGTCTGGATCCCCTTACTTGACAGCCACGCAAAAAAAATTTTTTTAATGGGGATATAAGGATATACAAACATACTTACATGGACTTGTATATTCACATCCTTTAAAAAATTATACTCTGATATTTTACTGTACCTTCCTGTAAGTGACCTGGGGACACAGTAGTTATTCAATAAATATTTAATGGAATTAACTAATACTCTTTGTCAGTCAGCAGCTGGTCAATCTTTCTGATCCATTTATTTCTTAAAGTGCTATGTAATTTCTACAAGATACCTTTTCAAGAACCGGTCTGTATGTGGGATCCGAACCCTCGGCGGGAGCGCCGTCGCACTCTCAAGCGGCACACTGTAGCAGTGCGCCACCGGGCCGGCCCTGCTTAATGGTTTTTAATGCCTTCCTGGCTTAGTTTCATCAGGGCTTACAAAAATTATTTTAAACATTGTTTCTATATGTATGCATTTTCCTTCTCGGGAAGAATTCAGGGTAAATTACAGGTAAATTACAGATAGCATGGCATTTCAATCCTTAATAGTCTGTATATCTTTCTACAAAATAAGAATATTTCCTTAAATAACTGTAGTATCTTTATTACCTAACAAAATTTACAGTACTGTATTTTACTCACTTAAAGATGTGCATATTTTGTTTAACTACTCAAATCAAAATGTCTAACAATCGTGGCATTTTAAATGTCTGTGGGCCAGCCAGTATTCATGATGTACTTGTCAGTGCCTCTCTATACTCAACTTTGTTGTTTTTCCTCTTGGTATGATTAGACAGTCATAGCCTGTTGTTTCAGTGGACAAATCATTTAAGGACCGTTTGAGGAAGGAATAATTTTGGTTGCTGTTTAAAAACTTTCTATTGACACCTTCTGGTAAAATTGAAAAACAAAAGTGACAGCATCAAAACTTGCGGAAGTGGGTTTATAAACAACAGTGGAATAATCTTCTAAGAGATACTGTATTATTGCCATTTTTATTTATTTGTTGACTTATTGGTTATGAATATTCATGGGGTACAAAGCTGATTGTCACCATTTGTGCCCAGGATGGGATGGCCAGATCCACACTGGCAGCATGCCCATTACCGCAAATTTTGATTATACCTTGTGTCCCCCACCCAATTTTCCACAACCTCCTTCCTCATCCCCCCTTCCCCACTTCACTTTGTATCCCTAGGTATGCTCTCTCCCTCTGCAAGTCCAATGCACCACTGTGGTCTTTCCTTCCTTCATCACCATTTTTGTTGGTTCAGAATCCAACATTGTGTGGAGAAACATGGATAAGAGTATATGGGTAACAGGATTGAAAAGAATTGGACTCTGCATTTATGATATCTTAATGAATTTATTTCACTTACATTTTCCTTATGTGTAAAAAAAATGAAATATGATCAAAATTTAGTTTTTACTAATTATAAAATACAGACGGTCTCCAACTTATGATGGTTTGACTTATGATTTTTAGACTTTATGATGGTGTGAAAGTGATACACATTTAGTAGATACCTGTAGAGCTAGGGCTGGGTCTGGAGCTCACAGACCCCTCAAGCCCATTGTCCAGACTGGGTCACAAACCCTTCACACACAAGTCTATGAGCTAGGTAACCGGAAAAAAGGTCTTTGGAGCCGTAGGTGAAGAAAGAGTAGTCTTTATTCAGCACATACAAGTCTAATACCTAGGCAGTCCAAAGAGAAACTCAGAAACTCAACTGCTACCGGCAAAGTCCAAAGAAAAAACTAAGCAACTCCCAGCAGAGTAAACATGCTGTATTTTCAGATGCAAGCTCTACCAGCCAGCTTCTGCTTTACAAACTGAAGAACACACAATAGCAACAAAACTAAAAAGATGCATGGGTGCACATGTGCACTAACTCCACACACAGCTTGTTTACAAGAAATGTGCTGTACCACCCCCAACAGGACCTGAGTCGAGGGGCTTGACTAAATTATTGTTTTCCCCACAATACCGTATTTTGAGTACCCATACAACCATTCTGTTTTTCACTTTTGGTACAGTATTCAATAAATGAGACATTCAAAAATTTATTATATACTTTGTGTTAGATGATCTTGCCCAACTGTAGGCTAATGTAAGTGTTCTGAGCATGTTTAAGGTGGGCTGGGCCAAGCTATGATGTTCAGTAGGTTAGGAGTATTAAATGCATTTCAATTTAACTATATTTTCAACTTATGTTGGCTTTAGTGGGACATAACCCTATCCAGTCAAGTAGCATCTGTAGTTTTAAGTGGTAGTTTTAAGTGGTAATTCCAAGTGTAATCACAGTTTGATTGGAAGTGTTTTTCTCTTCATGGTACAGAAAATAAAATGCATCTTAAATTTGATGAGGTCTTACATTCAATGATACTGTAAGTTTACATGGAAATTATTTCACTCTTGTTCTTCTCTAATATATTTTTCTTGCATAAACAAATCTTGGTTGATATTTATCTTCTCTTACACTGAATTTCTAGCTTTACTGACTTATAGCTTTACTAGATGCTTTTGAAAAGTTAGTTGTTGGTGTTTTAGCTTTTTTGATGTTATGTTGAAGCTGTTAAACCTCTTCTGATTACTTTTAAGAGATCTACTCTTTATCTTCTCCAACTTCACTTTGTTTTTAGGATATTGTTTTATTTATGTAACTTTCTATATCTGGGGATTGTCTTTGGCACTAGAAAATTTTTAGCTGCTACATCTTCAAATATTGCCTGTGTTCTATTTTATTTTTCGAGTGTCTCCACAACTGGTTTTAGACATACCGTAGACATTCACACTCTTAATTTCACTTTTATATTTTCTCTCTCTTTGTCTCTGTACTGCATTATGGATAATTTCTTGTGCTATTTTAGTTCATTAGTTGTCCAGCTACATTTAATGTGGAATATCTTTTTACCTTTTCTACCACAGAGGCAAAATGTGTTTTGTTGTTTATGTGGCTTTTTCTTTTTTTTTGGCTGTGGAGAGGAATATGTTTTAGTTTACCATTTTGCTAAGGAAGAAACCCCCAGGGATTCAGGTTTATGTTGGAAATCTTGAGTACAGCTCTGTGTGTGGTACCTAATTTGTCTCCTGTACTACCTGGCTGTTGAAACCAAAGGTCTAGGTCTCAGGATATTTTATTGGCTTTTGGCGTTTGCTTTACCTTTCTGTATTTCTCCTTTTTATAAATATAGATTTAAAATATTTTATCTAGCATTTTTAGTAGTTTTGTTTCAGGAGGGTTTCCAATATATTTTGTTTGCTATTGGCCATATTTTTGGAAATGGTATGCACTGGAGTCTTAGTTATTGTACTATAATTTAAAGAAATGTAAATGAAAATGTTGGGACACCTTTTTTTAGTCCTTTAATTTGTGTGTGCTTTAAATATAATCACAAACTGGTTCAAGAACACCAGGAAAGAAGTTTGTGGGTAGCATTTGGCAATATGTACCATAACCCTGAAACATTTATCCTATTTGAACTAGTAATTCTACTTCTAGAAATTACACTTTAAGACATGATAGTTTATATGGGTGGCATATTAGATAAGATATGGATTTCCATGTATTTACAGAGACTTAAATTGTGGCTTAAACAAGAGAGATTGTTTAATATCTTTACTAGTCCACAGGTAGAAATTCTAGTGCTGGTAAGGCAACTTTGTTTCATGATGCTGTTTAGAGACCCAGGTCTTTCTATTTTGTTGGTTCATTATCCATAGATAATGTGTTGGTGTTGACTGCATCGTCTGAGATGCCTTGGAGCTGGTTCTGCATTCTGGTGAGCTGGTCAAAGGAAGAGGAAGCAGAATTCAACAGCCCTTGTTTTAAAAGGGAATTATGAGATGGTACATATTCCTACATACATATCTTATTGGTGAGAACTTAGTAATATGAACACTCCTAGCTGCAAGGAGGACCGGGAAATGTCTTTATTTTGTCTGATCACGAGAATAATTAGGATAGAAAACAGTAAGAAGCTGTACAGGTTGTTGCAAGATAGACAGTAATACAAAATAGCTCATTATTGGTAAATAAGGGAATTATGTCTATATGGCATGGAAGTCTTATTGCTCCACTTAATTTTTTTCCTAGGTAATGGGAGTATAATTATAAACTTGAGTAGGAAAGGAAAAAAAGCTTTCACCTTGGCTGCTGCACTGGCAGCAGGAATCCTTTAGTTTAGATTTTAAGAAAATTAAAGATGACCACCTGTGTCCAGGGTTCCTCCTCAGAAAGGAACATGTCCAGTCTTCTATAGCTCTCAGCAATTTTCATTGTTTCAGCACCTTCCAGCTCTGCTCTAATTAAATGGTTGCCAGCATTCTAACTTTATTGTTTTCTACATTTTTTAATATCAGCTGTGGCAGCCAATAGCCATGCTAAGTTTCCTGCTTGAGTGGTTCAGGCTATCTCCAGGTACCAATTACTGTTTTTGAAATCCTCTTGTTACAATTTTGTATAGGTTTTAATTACTCTTGCCCATAACTCTCTTTTCCTTCTAAGCCCTGTTAGGTATTATGCTATATATCTGTTGAGCAATTACCATGTACTAGATAAATTTCTTGGTGGTGTTAGATACATTGCCTCCTTCACTTGTCACAAAAATCCTAAGTAAGTGCCACGGAGTATTTTAAGTATTTTACATGTATCATCTCATTTAATTCCTCAAAACTATCCTAAGAGATGGAGATACTGCTTTCTCCATTTTACAGTGATGACGAAATTGAGACTCAGGTCACTTAACTTGTTTCATGAGTCTTATAGCTTCTAAGTTACAAGGCTGGGATTCTAACCCAAGTCTGATGGCCTCTACAGTCTGATTTCATGATTGCTATGCAATACTACACATATATTTTGGAAGAAGAACTTCTGCTCCATTGCTGTAACTTTGGTCTGATGCATATAATGAGCATTAGCCAGTCTATTTTGCTACATTATTATAACTAGGAGAACCCTTTTAATTGTCCAAAAGGTAGTTCAGACTATATTAAGGAAAGGATTCAGTATAAATTCAATCAGCAGAGTATGAAATTCTTCGGTGAAAAATGTGTAACAGGTTATTAAAGACTTTAAGATATTGGGCCGGCCCTGTGGCTCACTCGGGAGAGTGTGGTGCTGATAGCGCTGAGGCTGTGGGTTTGGATCCCATATAGGGATGGCTGGTACGCTCACTGGCTGAGCGTGGTGCAGATGACACTGAGCCAAGGGTTGTGATCCCCTTACTGGTCCAAAAAAATTAAAAAAGATATTGACTTATTCAGCAGCAAACATTTTCTAAATAAATTTTCTATGCCAAGTTACTTTGCCTTAGGGATCAAAGCACGACTTGGGTTCTGTCTCTACCATTTACAGACTCATATTCTAGTGGAGATGAACAGCATATGTGTAATAGACTTGGGAATTAATTTTGAAACATGTATCAGAAAACATAACTCTTTTTGGGTTTGGGAATGTGTCAGACAATCTGAGGATACCTTAAAAAGTTCATGGAAAGATTCGTATCTTCTAATTCCATTTTTCCACGAACTTTTTGAAGTACCTTTGTACTTCTAGACAGAAGAGGTTAACATTGTGTTAAAGGATGGTGTATTAATCTGTTTTATGTTGCTATAAGAAATACCTGAGATTGGGTAATTTATAAGGAAAAGAGGTTTATTTGGCTTACCATTCTGGGACAGCTGCATCTGGTATGGGCCTCAGGCTACTTCTGTTCATGGCTGAAAGTGGCACGCAGCTGGTGGGTAGAAGCTGATCTCATGGTGAGAAGGAGCAAGGCAGGGGGAGGTGCCAGGGTCTGTTAAACAGCCAGGTCTCTCGGGAACTAATAGAGCGAGATCTCATTCAGGTCCCCCTCCCCCAGAGAGAGCATTAATCCATTCTTGAGGGATCCGCCCCCATGACTCAAACAGCTTCCAGCACTGCCACAGTGGGGATCAGATTTCCACGTCAGTTTTGGAGGGGACAACACATCCCAACTCCATCAGATCAATAGGAATGTGACCCATTGAGAAGTGAGTTGAGGGGAAGATGGCAATGACTATTTCAGGCAGAGGAAGCAAATGTGGTTAAAATAATATTTTATTCACAGATCTGCATATTATTTATCCTGACTGAAGTGGTGGTGGCTATGAGATTGGGAGAACTGAGCAAGAGTTATAAAATGAAGGCCCTTATAAATCAGGCTGGTTGTTAAGTACTCTTCAGAGGAGTTTAAAATAGAAAGTGTTATGTTTGAGTTTTTGAAAGCTCATTCATTGGTAGTGGTGTGGAAGTGAGATTGAAAGGGGGGAAATGGAGGGAGAAGCTAGAATTTAGGAGACAAGTTAGGAAACTTGAAATAAGCCAGGTAGATAAAGTTGAGGTCTTAAATAACCTAGAGAAAAGCAGTAGGAATGGAGAGGGGGTAGATTCAAAGGCTTTTAGATTATAAAATGAGCTTTTGTGAACAGAATGAATGTGGTTTATTGGCGGGGTGGGGGTGGGGGGAGGAGATGAGAGGGGGGAAAAAAAGTCTACTTTTGGCTTGGTCAGCTGGGGAGATTATTACCACTATCTAAAATGTGAAATATCATTAGAGCATCAGACTTTCTTCTGTTGTTTAGTGTAAGATTCATGTAGTTTCATGTATTCATAATATATGCAACAAGCGGGGGGGGGGGGGAGGAGATGAGAGGGGGGAAAAAAAGTCTACTTTTGGCTTGGTCAGCTGGGGAGATTATTACCACTATCTAAAATGTGAAATATCATTAGAGCATCAGACTTTCTTCTGTTGTTTAGTGTAAGATTCATGTAGTTTCATGTATTCATAATATATGCAACAAGCGTGGGTAACCAGAAGGCATTTGGAAATTCATGCCTGGAGCCTTTGGAATGCCTTCATAACCTTCATTTCCACTCTCCACTTCTTCCTTTTTTTTTTTTTTTTGGTCCCGAGTAGGATTAATAGCAGATCCCCTACCCCCCACCCCCATCACTAGTTTTGTGGAATTAGTGTCAGAGCACAGTAAGATAAAGGCATATGATATTTTTCTAATAGATTAGCATGGTTTTATTTCCTAATATCCCAGCATAAAAATGCGATTGTCTTGAAAGATGATTGCTAGAGTATGGGATGCTTGGTGGTGGCTACAATCAAATTGTTATTCTGCCCCCAAATTTGCAACATTATAATAATATCTTGATAATTTCATCGTTTAGAACCTAATTAGTTGTTCTAAATGTCTACCTTTGGCTTAGATCTTGTGTAATAAAAGTTTTAGAAGCTTTAATATTAGCTTTATTAACATTCTTTTGTTGATCCCATCTTCACTCTGGGAAATAGTTGCCTTCTCACTGCTGCTGCTTACTGCTGCTGCTTACTCTTGCATGCTCCTAGGGTCTGAATTTTCCTCAAAAAACCAAACAAAACTCAAGTCATGGTATATTAAAAAATAGCCCTGACCTCAAAGGGAAGCTAGTGTTCTGATCTTAAACTTATTAACAAAGCTTGTTTTCCTTTAAAATCATGATAGTCCATGACTGCCACTCTAGCCCCTGCCCAATCTGATTTTTATACAGGATTGCTGCTTGCCACTGTTGGGTGGAAATACTTTTTCCTCTTCCAACTTGGGTTTAGTAGTTGGGATGATGCTGGAGGAGAAGGGGTCTGGGAGGCCCGATAGCCTATCTCAACCCACCCCGTCCTCTTACTGGGTTCTTGACTCTGCCACAGGAAAGAATTCAAGGGCGGAGTCACAGTAGAAAGTGAGAACTGGTTTAATGTAACGAATGAGAGAGACAGATTTCACAGAGTGAGGCCTAGCTCCAGAGACTGAGCAGGACCCGCACCAGGTTTAATATACAAGTAAGAAATACACACTTTGAGTTTAGTACAGCACACAGGCTGGCTCAAGAGAGTGAGCAGCCACTTGCTGAAAGTAAGTTTGATGCAAAAGAAGGCATGCACACCTTAGCTGGTGAAGTGGGGTTGGGCCCCAGGAAAGTGAGCAACAATTCTGCCTTCTGCCAGGATTCAACTTTTATAGTTTCACTTTCTAATACATATTCGTGCTATCTAATGAATATAAATTCCATTTTATTGAGCATGCTTGGCTATTAGGGTTAGGTAACCCCTTTCTACTGAGCATGCCCAGCCACTGGATTTGCATAAGTCAACCCCCTGAGGTCTCAATTTCCTGTGTGTTGGTGCTGTAAATAGGTCCAACCAGCAATAGTAATTATCCTCTACGGGAGGGCCCAGAAGAGAGGTCTGAGACCTTGGGGAGTGGCTTGAAACCCAGAGATGTGTCATGAAACCTGAGCCCAAAGACACTGAGCACCTCCTATCCCAGGGGGACCAGCACAGTAACTAACTGACAGTAGATAGATTAACAGGAGAAAAGATGAAATTTACTTTACCTTGCACTTGAGAATTGTTTTGGTGAGTAACTCTGAATAGCCAGAGATAAAGGTTTATATATCAAAAAAAAAGCAATGGTGGTGGTTGTTTTTAGGGCTTGAAAGTATGGAATGTCTTTTATTTATTTATTTATTTATTTATTTAATTTAATTTAATTTAATTTAATTTAATTTATTTATTTATTTATGAGCAGTTTTAGGTTCACAGCAAAACTGGGAAGAAGGTACAGAGATTTCTCATAATCTCCCTGCCCCCACATGCATAGCTTTCCCCATTATCAATATCCCTCACCAGAGTGGTACATTTGTTGCCATTGATGAACCTACATTGACACATCATTATTACCCAAAGTCCATAGTTTACATTAGGGTTCATTCTTAGTGTTGTACATTCTATGGATTTAGATAAATATATAATGGCATTTGTCCACTATTATAGTATCATACAGAGTATTTTCACTGCCCTAAAAATCTTCTGTGCTCTGCCTATTTATCCCTCCCTCCCCTGGCAACCACTGATCTTTTTATTGTCTCCATAGTTTTGCCTTTTCCTATTGTGCTTTTTATGCTAAAGGACAGCCGAATTTCACTCCCCAGGAGTGGGGTCAGTTTAGATAACTGCTGATTATTCAGATGTTTTCAGTTTAAAGTAATTTTCACACCACTTTGGTTGTGCTGTTAATCTCCTTCAGCACTCTGGTGACTACGACATACTAACAGGAGGAGGAAGAAAAGGAAGGGAGACATTTACGCAAAGAGAATAAGAGCTTTCCTAGAGACCCCATGGCAGAAATCTGCTTGTCTCAATGGCTAGAACTGTGTCATATCACCAGGTTTTTTCTCACTGAAAGTGGCCAGGAGAAAAGGGAGTTGGTTAACCAACAGTGCCTTCCATGGGATTTTATAGATTTAAGAAAATTTGGCTGGAAAAGGGTCTAATAATGGTTGCCAACCTTTTCTTTATTTCATCTTTTGTTGTTCTAGATTTCACTGTTTGTATAATTTATCACTCTTTTCCAGTCCACTTTTACATAGGTATGTCCATGAAAATGGAAACAGAACCCTCACGTCTATTCCTTCAATTTGGAAATAGTCTGGGGAAACTGAGAGAAGCTGAGGAAAGCAGTGTTCTATCCTTATTTCTTACTGCTTTTTATACCTTTTTCCTGTTATGCTGGAAGGACTAAAGCTTACAGTGTCTTAACTCCAGAGGATTACAGAGTTCTCCTTGCTCATATCTGGGGTTGTACAGCCTGGAGCCTTGATTACGTAACATAGGGCATTCAACTATGTTGGAGATCAGTGAAACACCATTGTGGACTTTGCTAACATAATGAACCACATGCTTGACAATAACTACACCGTAGACACAGTATAAATGCCCTCAATATAAACTGATATAATCTCGTCAAGTTATAATTTCTTAATTTGGGGTTGTGATGGGTACTATAATACAGTCTAGGTCAGAGGTTGGCAAGCTTATTTTGCAAAGGGCCAGGTAATAAATACTTTGGGCTTTGTAAGCCAGATGGTTTCTGTTGCAACTACTCAGCTCTGCTGTTGTAGCCGGAAGCAGCCATAGATAATACTTAAATGATGGGAGTGGCTATGTTCCAATAAAAGTTTACTTACGAAAATGGGTGGTTGGCTGGATTTGGCCCATGTCTCCGTTAGTTTGCTGACCCCTGGTATAAGTACTGTAATCTCTAAGGATTTGGACCAAGGCAGGAATATATTTAATAAATAGTACACTTTCTGGAAAGCTGCTCCCCTAACTCCTTGCAGTAAATTAAAGAATGACTGTATCAAATTTAAACTCATTTCCATATCAGTGCCTTTGTTTGGGTCGTCCTTTTGCACAGACCCATGTTTCTCAATGGGGATACTGTTAGCTTTTTTGATGAGATAGTATATTGGTATTTTTGGAGGAAATACGTGTATTTCAGGGGCATATAGCAGTTCACACCCCCAGATCACTCACTGTTTCCCAAGATGTATGGCTTAGAACTCCTTGGCTGTGACGTCTTATTTCTCCTTTCCCAATCATCCTTTGAGACGTAGTATTCAAGTGTTGTAGTACCTCTTTTCCTAGTACTTATGCTTCAGTAATTCTTAAGTGTCTGTAGCTTGGATTATACTCTTATGCACTTAATTTCATATCTTTTGTCATTAGATTATGATAAACTCATCGAAGATAGTGATTTTTATGTTTTGTTCACTGCTGTAGGAGAGAATACTTTGGGTAACTTCCCAAATAAACTGCTTGCACCTCTGTCCTAGGGTCTGCTTCTTGGGAAATTCAACCCAAGACAGTATGACTAGAAGCAATTTAATAATAGTTTAAAATTTTAAATTTAAGAATTCAGAGAAATTTATAAGTTAAATTTAGTATTTTAGAGACAATTTTCACACAAATCAGTGTGAAAGCTTTACTTTTTTTAATAGGGAAGATTTACTGAAACGGATTTGCTTGGTTATTGATACAATATATACTAGGTCCTCAAATGCTAGCCCTTTTTGAAAAAAGGAAGTTGGTAGCTAATTCCTATTTGGATGTCAGAGGTCAAAATGAATAATCAGGATAAGTATTGGCATCTGTCTTGTAATGCAGAAGGAATTAGTGATGCTTAAAGCCCCAAATGTAAATGGCTAGGTGTTGTTTTGGAATGTGAATTTTTTAAAAATTATTTTACAGTGTAATTGATTTTCGTGGCCCTTTACCAATTCCTCCCTTTCCCACCCCCAGCAACTTCAGTTCTTTTCACTTCTCTTAACAAGTTCAAAGAATTATTGTGATTGTTATCTTTTTTTCCCCTATTTATTTATTTGTTTGTTTATTTTTACTAGCTCCCACATATAAGTGAGAACATGTGGTATTTCTTTTTCTGTGCCTGGCTTATTTCACTTAACATAATTTTCTTTAAGTTCATTCATGTTGCTGCAAATAGCAGTATTTCATTCTTTTTTACAACAGAGTAGTATTCCATTGTGTAAATATACCACATTTTCCTTATCCACTTGTCTGATGATAGGCATTTGGGCTGGTTCCAACTCTTGGCTGTTGTAAATAGAGCTGCAGTAAACATGGGAGTACAGGTATCCCTTTGACATGATGATTTCCATTCCTGTGGGTATATACCCAGCAGTGGGATAGTTGGGTCATATGGCAGTTCTAGCTGTAGTTGTTTGAGGAAACTCCATACCATTTTCCATAATGACTGCACCATTTGACAGTCCCATCAACAGTGTAGGAGGGTTCCCCTTTTTCTGCATCCTCGGTCAGCATTTGTTATTCTCAGTCTTTTTGATATTAGCCAGCCAAACTAGAGTGACATGATATCTCAGTGTGGTTTTGATTTGCATTTCCCAGATGCTGAGTGATGTTGAGCATTTTTTCATGTGTCTGTTGGCTATTTGTATATTGTCCTTTGAGAAATGCCTGTTCAGCTCCTTTGCCCATTTTTAAATCAGGTTACTTGGGTTTTTTTTTTTTTTTCTGTTATGTTGTTTGAATTCCTTGTATATTCTGGATATTAATCCTTTGTCGGATCCATATTTTGCAAATATTTCCTCCCACTCTGGTTGTCTTTTCACCTGTTAATTGTTTCCTTTGCTATGTAGAAACTTTTTAGTTTGATATAATCCCATTTGTTTACTTTTACTTCTGTTGCCTGTGCTTTTGGGGTCATATTCTTAAGGTCTACCCAGTCCTACTTTCTCAAATGTTTCCCCTATGTTTTCTTTTAGGAGTTTTATAGTTTCAGCACGTATATTTAATTCTTTAATCCATTTTGAGTTGATTTTGGTATATGGTGAGAGGTATGGGTCTAGTTTCATTCTTCTACATATGGATGTCCAGTTTTCCCAGCACCATTTATCAAAGAGGCAGTCTTTTCCCCGGTGTGTGTTCTTGATGCCTTTGTCGAAGACTAGATGGCTGTAGGTGTATGGGCTGATTTCTGAGTTCTCTGTTCTGTTCCATTGGTCTGTGTGTCTTTTTTTTTTTTTAAAAAAAAGATGACCGGTAAGGGGATCTTAACCCTTGACTTGGTGTTGTCAGCACCACGCTCAGCCAGTGAGCCAACCGGCCATCCCTATTTTTTTTTGGAACCCGTGGCCTTGGTGTTGTCAGCACCGCACTCTCCCGAGTGAGCCACGGGGCCGGCCCCTGTGTGTCTGTTTTTATGCTAGTACCATGCCATTTTGGTTACTATAGCTTTGTAGTATAGTTTGAAGTCAGAGTGTTATGCCTCTGGATTTATATATTTTTTTTGCTCAGGATTGCTTTGGCTATTCAGAGTCTCTTGTTGTTCCATATGAACGTTTGGATTGTTTTTCCCGTTTCTGTGAAGAAAGTTATTGGTATTTTGATGGGGATTGCATTTAATCTGTAGATCACTTTGGGTAGTATGGACATTTTCACTATGTTAATTCTTCCAATCCAAGAGCATGGAATATCTTTCCATCTTCTTGTGTCCTCTTTAATATCTCTCAACAGTGACTTGTAGTTCTTGTCATAGAGATCTGTCACATCCTTGCTTAACTTTATTCCTAGGTGTTTTTTTTTTTGGTGACTATTGTAAATGGTCTAGCTTTCTTGATTTCTTTTTCTGCTAGTTCATTGTTGTAGTGTAATAATGCTACTGATTTTTCCCCATTGATTTTGTATCCTGCAACTTTGCTGAAATCATTTATCAACTCCTAAGAGTATTTTTGTAGAGTGTTTAGGCTATTCTATATATAGGATCATGTCATCTGCAAACAGGGTAGTTTGACGTCATCATTTCCAATCTGGATACCCTTTATTTCTTTGTCTTCCCTGATGGCTCTGGCTAGTGCTTTGAATACTATCTTGAATAGATGTAGTGAGAGTGGGCATCTTTGTCTTTTTCCTGTTCTTAAGGGAAAGACTTTCAACTTTTCCCCATTCAGGATGATATTGGCACTGGGTTTGTCATGTATGGCTTTGTGTTGCGATACTTTCCTTCTACACCTAATTTCTTGAGAGTCTTTATCACGAAGGATGTTGAATTTTGTCAAATGCTTCTTCAGCATCTGTTGAGATGATCATATGGTTTTTGTCCTTGACTTTATTGATGCGATGTATCACATTTATTGACTTGCATATGTTGAACCGTCCTTGCATCCCTGGGATGAATCCCACTTGATCATGGTGTATAATTTTATGTATGTGTTGCTGTATTCTGTTACCTAATATTTTATTGAGGATTTTTGCATCTATATTCATCTAAGGCATTGGCCTGTAGTTTTCTGTTTTTGTTGTATCTTTGTCTAGTTTTGGTATCAGGGTGATGTTTGCCTGATAGAATGAGTTTGGGAGAATTTTCTCTGTTTCAATTTTTTGGACTAGATTGTAGAGAATTAGTTTTAATTCTAAAGGTTTGGTAGAATTTGGCAGTGAAACCATTCAGTCCTGGGTTTTCTTTGTTGGGGGACTGCTGATTACGCCTTCAATCTGTTTGATTGTTATTGGTCTGTTCAGGTTTTCTGTGTCTTCTTGGTTCAGTCTTGGTAATTTGTGTCTGTCCAGAAATTTGTTCATTTCCTCCAGGTTTTCAAATTTATTGGGGTATAGTTTATAATAGTCTCTAATGATTCCTTGTATTTCTGTGGTATTGGTTATAATGTCTCCTTTTTCATTTCTAATTTTTGTTATTTATGTCTTCTCTTTTCTTTTTTAATTTAGCCTAGCTACTGGCTTGTCTGTTTTGTTTATCTTCTCAAAAAATGAACTTTTTGTTTCATTGATCTTTTGCATCTTTTTTTAGGTTTCTATTTCATTTAGTTCTGCTCTGATCTTAATTATTTCTTTACATCTACTACCTTTGGTTTTGGATTGTTCTTGTTTTTCTAGTTCTTTAAGGTGAAGTGTTAGCGTGTTTACTTGCCATCTTTCTGTTCTTCTAAAGTAAGCATTTATTGTGATAAACTTCCTTCTTAGTACTGCTTTTGCAGTATCTCCCATGTTTTATTACAATGTGTCATTATTTTCATTAGTTTCAAGAAATGTTTTGATTTCCTGTTTGATTTCTTCTTGGACCCACATGTCATTCAGTAGAAAGTTGTCTAATTTCCCCATATTTATAAAGTTTCCAGAGTTTCATTTGTTACTGATTTCTAGTTTTCATCTATTGTGGTCTGAATAAATACATGATATAATTTCAGTATTTTTAAATTTGTTGAGGCTTAATGTGTGACCTAACATGTGGTCTGTCCTGGAGAATCTTCCATATGCTGATGAGAAGAATGTATGTTCTGTAGTTGTGGGATTAAATGTTCTATATATATATTTGTCAAGTCCAATTAGTCTAAAGTATAGTTTAGATCCTCTGTTTCTCTGTTGATTTTTTGCCTAGATGATCTGTCCAATACCGAGAGAGAGATATTCAGATCCCCATCTATTATCATATTGGTGTCTATCTCTTTCTTTAGGTCTAATAGTGTTTGCTTTATATATATCCAGGTGCTCTGGTGTTGGTTGCATATGCATTTGTGATTGTTATGTCTTCTTGGTGGATAGGTCCCTTTATCATTATATAGTGGCTTTCTCTGTCTCTTTTTATGGTTTTTGGTTAAGAGTCTATTTTATCCCATGTAAGAATAGCTACTTTTACTTACTTTTGGTTTCCATTTGCATGGTATATCTTTTTCCATCCCTTCACTAGTAGTCTGTGTGTGTGTTTACAGGTGAGGTGAGTCTCTTGAAGACAGCATACAGTTGGGTCTATCTTTTTAATCCAGTCAGTCAGTCTGTGTCTTTTGAGTGGGGAATTTAATTCATTTACATTTAGGGTTGTAATTGAAAGGTATTTTCTTACTCCTGGCATTTTATTTATTTTTGTTTGGATGTTTTAAGTATCTTTTGTTCCTTTCTTTCCATTTTACCATTTGTCTTCTGTGTTTGTTGGTTTCTTGAGGTGGTAGATAAAGTTCTCTTCTCTTTATCATTTGTATTTTTGTTTTACTGGTGGGTTTTGTTCTTTCTTAAGCTTTCATGGTACTGATGGCTGTTTTTCAGGTACCAGGCACAGTAATTCCCTGAGAATTTCTTATAGGGCTGGTTGTGTGGTAGTGAACTCCCGCATTATTGTTTGTCTGAGAAATATACTATTTGTCCTTCATTTCAGAAGGATACCCTGGCTCAGTATAGTATTCTTGGCTGGCAATTTTTGTTTTTTAATATTTTGAATATATCAACCCATTCTGTTTTGGCTTTTACAGTTTCTGATGAAAATTCAGCTGTTAGTCTAATAGGAACTCCCTTATAGGTGATTTGATGCTTTTCTCTTGCAGATTTTAAGATTCTCTCTTTGTCTTTGAGCTTTGCTAATTTGACTATAAAGTGTCTTGGAGAGGACCTTTTTGGGTTACTTTGTTTAGGGATCTTTGAGCCTCCTGGATCTGAAGATCTGTATTTCCTTATACCTGGGAAGTTTTCTGTTAATTCATTGAATATGTTTTCAGTGCCTTTTCCTTTTTCCTCCCCTTCTGGAACACTCATGATTTGGATATTTGTGTACTTAAGGTTGTCTGCTGTCTCTTTTATATTTTCTTTGCTTTTTAAAATTCTTTTTTCATTTCTTTGTCCACCTGGGTTATTTCAAAAAGGCTGTCTTCAAGATTAGAAATTCTCATGTTCTGCTCTGTTGTTTAAGCTCTCTGTTGTGTTTTTTATTTCATCAAAAGAATCCTTCAGCTCCACAAGCTCTTCTATATTCTTTTTTAGAGCATTCATTTCTTTATACGTTTCCACTTTCTGGTCCTGGATATTTTTTCTCATTTCGTTGTGTTGTCTGAGTCTTCTTGTATCTCACTGATTTTCCTTAGAATTGTTGCTCGAAATTCCTTTTTAATTATTTCAGGGACTTCCTGTTGTAGAGGATTTGGTACTTGAGAATTATTATATTCCTTTGGTGGTGTCATATTTTCTTGTTTTCTCAGTATTTCTAGTATTTCTACGTTGGTGTTTAGTCATCTGATAGAGAAGCTGCTTTTTCTCATACACCAGAGTGGGATTTGCAGAGAGGGAGTTCCTCTTGTGGATGTGTTTTATAATGACATTGAATGGGGTGTTTTAGTATTGGTTCCAGGTAGACCCAGTAGTGTAGTCTCCATATAGGCACTTTGGCTGAATTCTGTGTTGGAGTTGCGTGAGAGTATCTCTGTGACCTGCTCCCTGGGACATGTAGTATTTCCTTGTTGAGGTTAGTGACACTATGTTGGTTTGTCTGGACATGGGCATGGTTTCAAATTTTGGGAAGTAGCACCTTGGAGTCTTCTTACTCTTAGGTTAAGGTGGGTGTTCTTGGGTGGGATTATTGACACCCTAGCTAGCTCACCCTGACCCTAATGGGTGCACTGGGGTATACTAGTGCTCCTCGATTCAAATGGGTGAGTCTAAGTCGGTTTCCTCTTTTTCCTTTCCTCTTTCTCTGGGCTCCGCTGAGGACTCTCCTTCTGTCTATACTGACGAGTGGTCACCAGGTAATCCATGAGGTAGTGGTGGCTGCTGTTATGGCAGTGAGCCATCCTTGTGGCATCAGTTTCTGTGGTGGTGGCTGTCATGGCCCACTTGTTCTGCACTGGTGTCTGCAGCAGTGGCAGGGAGTGTTGCTGATGGCACGGCTGCCTGTAGTTCTGGCACGACCTTGGTGGTGGCTGGGTGGGTCTCTCCATGTGAATATTTTCTAGTACTAAAATTTGTTCTAGATTTATATAATGCTTTTCCTTTGAATTCTAGCTGCCTTCCTGGTAATATTGAACATAAAATTAAATCCAGTTCAATAAGCTGAAAGAATCAGAGTGTAGGTGAAGCAAGGGAGAATAGCATACTCCAAGCATTTTCTTATTCCTGAAGAATAGATTTTTATTTTAGATTTGCTCGTGGAATTCTGATGGTAAGTTTTTTATTTCAGGTCAGGTTTTATTAAACAGAAAGCAGAATATCTCTCCAAATTGATTGGATTCTGTGCCATCTGCTGACTCATCACTGTTGCTTTGGTGTTTTAAAAATGTATATATTGTGATGCATGATAGAGATTTAAGAATAAAATCACTTGGATACCATATTTACATTTATAACATCATATGCATTAAATATGAGTGCTTTTCCTAAAAGTCTCTTTTTCCCTTCCTTTACAGAATGCTGCCTTTTTATATGGACTTGGTTTGGTCTATTTCCATTACAATGCATTTCAGTGGTAAGTTGATGTAAAACTAGTAACTGTAGTTGTTTCTACTAGTAAGTGGCTTATCTTTTTGTTTGTATTGTTTTTACTTGAGTGTGTAATAAATATAAAATATGTTAGTGTCAATCAGCCTACATTTTTCAACAGTCTCTTGAAATGATTAGATTGTTCCTTCAGAGGTATTGACCCACCTTAGATTATTAGAGTTGCGTGTGTTCCTAAAGAATCTGGCATAATATTCTGTCTAAAGAAGGCTTGGATTAGAAAGCTTTTTGAAATTTTTCACTCACTCATTATGGACTGGTGGTCCCCAGATTACTTGAACTGGGGAATGAGCATGATCTCAGATATCAAAATCTGTGGGTAAATGATCTATGATGACCAGTATTTTTACCTTTTTAGACTTCTAGACAAGATCGACCCCTCCCCCCACCACACATTGGCTAGCACATTCCAATTTTCAGTAACTAGGCACCAGATTATAAACTCTTAGTTCTCCCTTCTATAAAATAAGAACAGTGGTACCACTTCATAGTTGGAGATTTAATATGTAAGATTTTATAAACCATATAAAGTGTAGGGCCTTGTATATTATGGTCTTTGCCCCATTGTTCTTTTACCAGACAAGACAATAGCATGCTCTAGTGGAAAGAACATAGAATTTGAGTTGGAAGATTGGTATTCTGGTCATAGCACTGTCACTTAATTTGATCTTGAGTTAAATAACTTCCCTGGGTCTGTTTTCTCATTTGCTTAAAAACAAAACTGCATTGCAATCATGTGCCTCTTCTGCTTTACAGAGTTTTGATGATCAAATGAGATAATATAAACTGTAAAGCCCTATGCAGACATTTTTAATTTGAAACATGTCTGACTTTGTCAGAATCCCTTCTATGCTCTGGAATTTTAAAATGAGTATATGCCGTGAGAGTCTAAAGGAAGGTGATTGTTTGGCCAAATGTCATAATCTATTATATACCTTTTGGGCACCCTTAATATTTATTACAGAATTTTTACATATGCATTGGCAGTGATTTAATGTTGTTTCCCTAAAGATGAAACTTTAGACATGGATGGCTTTTTCTAGTATTTTTTTTCTTCTGTCTTAGCTTTTGGTCCTGTTGGCTTTTGATAATGTATGGAAGCACTGCATTGTTAGAGAACACCTGTGTGTATTTAGAGTATTATAATCATTTTGGATCACTGGTTTTCTTTATCATTACAAAGTTATAATTGATTTTTATAGAGAAGCTTTGTAATTTTTTTTGTCTTAAATTATCTCTTGTTTTACAGTTATCCTAAATCAAGCCTCCTACTTCATGTCCAGTGTATCATGTATAAAACCAAGGATAGATTAGGACTGTTTTAAAATCTTTTAGTTTCTTGAAGATCCTACTCATAGAATTCAAAATTCTAAGCTTTTAGAACCAGAAGTGGTCTTATAGATAATTTAGTTTTTTCCTCTTATTTTTGTAGATGGAGACAGCAAGATACGTGTATGTGTGTGTTTAACTCAGTATTGTATAACTGTTTAGTTAGGGCAGAAGCAAGCTTATACTCACATTCCTCAATCAAATATTGTTTTCTATTGTACTCTGTCCCCAGATTTAAAGATTGATAGGTGGTTATTTCTTAGTCAGTATTTGTAGTTGTTCTCTTGGGCACATTGATATAGTCTTTATGGCCAGCTAGAAATAATTTAGGTGAAACCCAAGACAGTTTAAGAATGGATATATACAAGGGTACTTCAAAAAGTTCGTGTGAAAGTGGAATTAAAAAATTATGTGAACCATTCCATGAACTTTTTGAAGACCCTTCGCATACCTCAATACCAGTCAGTTGTCATATACCTGTAGTAACTGAGCCTCCCTACAGACTGAAAATCAGAACATAAAATTAGTAGTGAGGTGATGCTGTTATCAATTCAAAATTTGATTGCTTTAGTAAGTATGTGAACATGTTAAGTTAGGAGGCTTGTTGCTATGGAAAAATATTACCTCTTTTGATTCGTTATCTACATATGATTTCTATGTCCTTCAGTTGAAATAAGAAATGAAACTGAATGATATAAGGATAATGCAATGTCTGAATTAATAAGTGCCCTTTGCTCTGTTGATCCTGTCCTGGTCACCGTAGCTGCTTCCTAAAATGATATATTTCACACCTTGTCTGTGAATTCATCCTGGCTGTGTGTGTGTGTGTGTGTGTGTGTGTGTGTGTGTGTGTGTGTGTGTGTGTCTGTCTGTGGTGGCTGGCTGGCAAGAGGATCTGAACTCGCAACCTTGGTGTTACAAGGCTGTGCTCTAATCAACTGAGCTAACCGGCTAGCCCCCTGGCTGTGTGTTTTCTGTCTTGCTGATCAAATGTTCTTTCACAAACTAATTGTGCCTCACGTTTCTGCTTTAACTTACTTTGCTATTTCTTGAACAGCCACAAAATTAGAAAATGTGGGGTAGGTGCTTGATGAGAGTTTTAGAGTATAGCCTTAATTGATAGGAACTTAATTAAGTTATAACCACTTTTGTGTTTTGTTTGGTTTTATTTGTAGATACCAATTGATTGCCTGGAATCAGGAATTTTTTTATTACACACCAAATTCTTTGGGATTTGCTGAGAGAAGAGTAGGATATCTTTTTTTGTGTGTTATCAGCACAAAAAAATCTGCTTGGGCTGTCTCAGTGTTATATCTGTGGCACATGTATAATTTAAGTAAAATTTGGTATTTTGTAATGGTATCTGGCATTTGATAAGATTAAGTATTTTATGATAATGTGTATAACCAACATGTGTGTTTTAGGTTGGTGATGGTGACTTAACCTGTTATTAAGAGCAATTTTATTGACTGTAGGATTACTATTAACCTATTTGTCTTGTTTCTTGTCATATTATGCTGCCCATTTTTTCTTTTGTAGTTGATTTTATTGGTTAACTTCTAGATCAGTTCAATTATTTGATTAGTTTTTCCAGTTTCAGTTGCAGTCTCTTCTCTTAGGCAGAGGAGCCCATGTCTGAAAGTAGTACCTAAGAAATACTGTTACATCCTCATTGGACTTAGCATGATTATTCAGCTGTACTGTTATCTCACTAGTAATCTGGACCAAACTTTAAAAAAAGATGTCCAGAAGAAGAAAAGAAGATATTGAAGCACAATGTAAAATATATTCAGCAGAGGGCTAGAAACCAGTCTCTAAAGCCATTGCTTTACATGTGTGTGCATGGAAGCCCGTGCCTTCACTTGTTTTTGTTCATGAAGGTGGTAGAGGTACCTTGAACTGAGCTCCTTGCCTTTGTTAAAAAAAATATATACTAAGGTGAGAGGAAGTGAAATACATACAGAGAAAGGAAAAGTTAGACTGACAGAAAAAGATAGTTGGAAAGGAAAAAATAAAGTCTATAGACAATACTCTAGAAGGAAACAGAGTAGAAGTTATTCTTCCCAGTACAGCTTATAGCCGTATCTCTAAATATATCTCCCTAAAAATTCTTATCAGCTGTCCCTGACCTGTAACCTTCTATTTCTATCCATCAGTCAATATCATAATGGTCTTACAGTGGCAAATGTAAGAGATAAATAATTCTGTGCTAGACTCATAGGCTTTTGGAAATCAAGCTCACAGATCTATCTAATTGACAGGCCTTATAAGGAAATGTAGTCATCATTATTATGTGGGGGAATGAGGTGGCAATGAGGTCAAAAAGAGAAATGTTAATACGTTAATAACAAAGTTTCTTTAGGATTTGCTTCCATAACACCACACCAATCACAAGTGTTCTTAAGGGTGTAGGAATTTCTCATCTACTGTATAGTCACTGCTTTGTGTGAAGGAGATAGAAGAGTGGTTTTAGTGATGGTCTTTTTTTTGTCCTTTTTGAGACTGGCCGCACTGCGCTCAGCCAGTGAGCGCACCGGTCATCCCTATATAGGATCCGAACCCGCTGCGGGAGCACTGCTGCACTCCCAGCGCCGCACTCTCCCGAGTGCACCACGAGCTCGGCCCTAGTTATGGTCTTAAAGCTTTTTGTGGAATGAAAGAGAATAGTGCAAACATAAACCTAATGTGATTGTAGTACCATTGATTCTGAGGCTTGTCTAGCATAGAGTCTGGCAAAAACATGTGCATAGATCAAAAGTTTAATTTTAAGTATACTTCCATTAAAATAAAACCATTGATGTTAACATGTGTTGAGTTTATTATGTACAACTTCTATTTTGAAAAAAACTAGCAGATTTAACTAAGGCAGTTCTGATAAAGTTATGCTTACCGTTGATACATAGATTACCAGAGAAAATTTGGAAGGGTTTTGATTAATCAAGCTTCAGGGAAATTATGGATAAAAACATAAATCTTGCAGTAGGGGAGGGAAAAAAGTATCCCACTGAGTGGAGTGATGGAATAAAGACTGGCTAGAGAGGGCAAAAGAGCAGGTAATGTAACCCAGTGTATGATATTTCTAACTTACCCTCACTTTTAGATCTTTAATGATGCAATCTCAAACGATCCCTTTAGCCTACTGCTCCCCTAAATATATTCTTTGTGCCAGTCACATTGCATTAACATTTCCCTGAAAACGTCTTAAGCATTTTTTACTTATGTGACTTTGTTCATGCCATTTACTGTTTGATCTGCCTTCTTTCATCCCACCTTTTAAAGTTTTACCTGTCTCTTTGATTACTTCATCAAGTCTTTCTAATTGTCTCAAAAAAGAACCTCTAAATTTCCTCATATATGTGTGTGGAAGTATATGTGTTGTGTGTATATATGGTTTTACTGATTTAGAGCTAGAATAGTCTCTGTTTTATTAGTATGAAATTTTGCAGAGTTAGTTCTTTTATCCCTTCATATATATCACTGAGGGAGATCTCCAGACTCAGCTTTATTATCTCCAGAGAACTTAAAGTTTTATTATGCCTCTTTTTTACAAAGGTATTGAAACTGTGCTTAGGGACAGTTAGTTAATATCATTATTTTTACTACAGTTCTAGAGGAGGGAGCGCCGCTGCGCTTCCCAAGCGGCGCACTTATCCAGTGCGCCACCGGGCCGGCCCAAAAAACAACCATTTTTTAAAAATATATTTGGCTCATGTGTATGTTTCTTGTAGGAAGTGATAATGAGGTTTTAGCTTTCTGTCGTTTTCTTTTTTACTTTGTTAACAATGGCAAACATTAAATGAAAGAAATCTTTAAACTGAAAATCTATAGAAATAATTTTGGTGATATAAAAAAACTACATTTTTCAGATTTTAAGGGAAAAAAAAAGCCAATGACATCAGGCATAGCAATATACTTTTTTCGTTTCAGTAGAGATTATGCTTTGAGTTTCTGAAAACTATGAACCTTTCCAGGTATTGTATCATAAAAGTCTTTTGTAGTTTTTGGTAGCTATTTCTCATGGTCTGAAATTCTCTCAGAATCCTGAGGTCAGCAGAAGTTATATGTGTTGAAGATTTAATCTAGATTGTGTTGCAGAGATTATGTTCTGACTACATGCATTTTGGTGAGATATGAATGCAGTAAAATAAGGGCAAAATTAGAATGTGGTCTGAATGGTGCTTGTTTTATCTAACCACCACACCTCCGCCTGACAACACACAATTTCTCTCTCCCTCTCCTTCTCCCTCCCTCCCTCTCTCTCTCCCGCTCCCTCCATCTCTCTCTCCCCCTCCCTCCCTCTCTCTCTCCCCCCCTCTGTCCCTCCCTCTCTCCCTCTGTCCCTCCCTCTCTCCCTCTGTCCCTCCCTCTCTCCCTCTGTCCCTCCCTCTCTCCCTCTGTCCCTCCCTCTCTCCCTCTGTCCCTCCCTCTCTCCCTCTGTCCCTCCCTCTCTCCCTCTGTCCCTCCCTCTCTCCCTCTGTCCCTCCCTCTCTCCCTCTGTCCCTCCCTCTCTCCCTCTGTCCCTCCCTCTCTCCCTCTGTCCCTCCCTCTCTCCCTCTGTCCCTCCCTCTCTCCCTCTGTCCCTCCCTCTCTCCCTCTGTCCCTCCCTCTCTCCCTCTGTCCCTCCCTCTCTCCCTCTGTCCCTCCCTCTCTCCCTCTGTCCCTCCCTCTCTCCCTCTGTCCCTCCCTCTCTCCCTCTGTCCCTCCCTCTCTCCCTCTGTCCCTCCCTCTCTCCCTCTGTCCCTCCCTCTCTCCCTCTGTCCCTCCCTCTCTCCCTCTGTCCCTCCCTCTCTCCCTCTGTCCCTCCCTCTCTCCCTCTGTCCCTCCCTCTCTCCCTCTGTCCCTCCCTCTCTCCCTCTGTCCCTCCCTCTCTCCCTCTGTCCCTCCCTCTCTCCCTCTGTCCCTCCCTCTCTCCCTCTGTCCCTCCCTCTCTCCCTCTGTCCCTCCCTCTCTCCCTCTGTCCCTCCCTCTCTCCCTCTGTCCCTCCCTCTCTCCCTCTGTCCCTCCCTCTCTCCCTCTGTCCCTCCCTCTCTCCCTCTGTCCCTCCCTCTCTCCCTCTGTCCCTCCCTCTCTCCCTCTGTCCCTCCCTCTCTCCCTCTGTCCCTCCCTCTCTCCCTCTGTCCCTCCCTCTCTCCCTCTGTCCCTCCCTCTCTCCCTCTGTCCCTCCCTCTCTCCCTCTCGCCCTCCCTCCTTCTCTCTCTCTTTCTCTCTCTCCCTCCCTCCCTCCCCTTCCCCCCCCAAGATGGGGAAAACTGAATAAGCACACAGGAGAGAAAGATGTAAAAGAAAGTTGAGAAGAAAAAAAGGCTGAGAAAAGAAAATGAATTTAGGTGTTTGAATAATGTATTTTGTGTTAGATGAAGGGAATTCATCAGTAAAGAGACTGTAGAGTGCCTCCTTCCCCAGCCCCAACAAGAAGTCTCATCAACTAACTGTGAAAGTGATGGCACCTGTGGAGTAAAAGCATATCCAGAAATATTATGTTTAGGAAAGAGGGTGGAAATACAAATTGAGACAGAGTAGGAAATATTTCTCCTCAGGGGTTGTTATTGATACTGTGTTCCTTCTCCCTTCCTTCCTCACACACCTGTTGTTGTACCTTTTTTCTTTACTAACTTGTTTTCTCTTTCTTTATTCCTTCTTTCCTTTGCACTCTTCCACTTTCATTCTTTTTCTTTCATGTCTTCGACTCAGGCCTATCTGTGATTTTTATTGGCACTCTGGAAATTGCTTAGTTCTGATCCATTCCATCAGAAAGTTTTCTGACCCATATCATAAGGAAAGGTTAATTAGGACTGTATGCAACATTATCCACAATTTTTATTATTATATAATAAACCTAAAGAAAAACACATAACTCATAAGTGTACATCTTAACATGTTATTATAAAATAAACATCCATATAACCATCACCTAAAACATTGCTCTCACCCCAGAAGTTTCCAAAAGCCCCTGCAAACCCTTTGGCAGTCACAACGTAATTGGCATCATTTATTGCTACAGTGTTCTCTTTCTAACCTTTTGATGTCTTCCCCAAACATGTGTTGCACTCTCTGCCCCTCACATATGTGTACATTGATTGAGAGAAATAGGAAATAGTCTTTGAATGAGAATGGTAATTTTTCCTAATTCTTTTCTGTCAGACCTTTGACTCCCCTCTCCTGCCTCAAAGCCTATATATACATCAGATAATCAACACATACATACTCCACCCACAAAAACCCACATAACAGATAGATGCCTAGCTCCTCTGTAAGAAGAAAGTTAAGCCCTGTCATAACCAGGTGTAAAGGTGTCTGTGCCAGACCTGTGGGCTGCCACCCCCAGCCCCCAACACTACCTTTTAGATCTCTTCATTTTATAATAAACATGTACATAACCACACACACCTTTTTTTTTTTGAAAGTACATAATGCATGAATCCATCAAAATAAAGTGCTAAAGACATATGAAGTATTGTTTTGCTATATTTTGTGGTATGACATTTTGAACTTTTTATATAAAAGATTGGTTTTTGTTTTGGAAGCATCTAAGTTTCTAAATAGCCACCTTTAAGGTCTGTAGAGGTAGAGATAGTTGATAAAAAGCTTTGCAAAGAATGTGTTAGCTTGTGCTTGGGAGAAGCTTTAAATCATGTGGAGGGATTCAAAATGATGCCTAACATACTGTTATTTCTGATATTATAACTTTTAAAATTCACAGTATACATTTTTCTGTCATTATTTTAATATTCATTTTTGAGTAGTAATAAATTCACATGATCAAATTAAGCAATATAAAAATGTATTCAGTGAGAAGTGTCTCTTCTCTTAACCTTGAATTTGTTCTAATAGTAATCAAAACCTTTTATAAAAGACATTGTGAATTTGGGGCAAAGATAGACTGGTAGATCAAGGAAAGTGAAATGGAATAGATAACACAGAAATAGGCCCACACAAATATGGACATTTGATTTAGAACAAAATAGCACTGTAGAGTTTTGGGGTAAGGATGTTCTTTTCTACAGATGGTACAGGGTAGATATTAGTATAGAAAATATGAAAACTGACATTCATACCTACCTCACACAGATGCAGATGGATTGTAAACCTAAATGTAAAAGACAAAAATATAGTTTTAAAAAGGAGACTTATATTTATGGAGTAGACTAGAAACAGGATTGATCCCTTGTCCTTTCTATCCCCACTTCCCTCTCCTACAGGAGATTTCAGAAACAATGAAATCAGTTATTTACACTAAGAATTTTATTAAACCATGAAATATTGTTTGTTTGAATAATTTAGAGTAAATTCAACTGATCTTCCTTTCCCCCATTTTATTAATTTAGATTATATACATTCAATTATGCAAAAGGCCCACTTGCTCTTTTCCCTTTTATTCATGTTATTTTTATGAAACTGACATTTCCTTTAAAACAGTATTACATAAACAGAAGTTTTACTGTAGTACCAAACAAAAATTATGCACGTGTTAAAAAGTTAAGATATCTTATGTCTATATTCTTTCAGGGCAATTAAAGCATTTCAGGAGGTGCTTTATGTTGATCCCAGCTTTTGTCGAGCCAAGGAAATTCATTTACGACTTGGGCTTATGTTCAAAGTGAACACAGACTATGAGTCTAGTTTAAAGGTAGGTTGTTGGGTTTTTTCAAGATACAATGTTTCATTTTTGTGGGTTTTTTGTTGTTGTCATCATTAAATATTAGAGCATTGAGAAATGTTAGAATTTCTATTGCCACTTTAAAAGAAAATTTGAAAATTTAGGTGACAGAACTGTTTCTCAACTATGAACTGGAAGATACATAAGGTTGGGTTTCAGGGTACAATGTAGTTATGATGCTAAGACTTGTATGGTAACTAATTGCACAATTAAATTATTTTTTTTGAAGTTTTGACTAAGGTCTGTTATCAGGAAAGGGTGAAGGTTTCAATCTCCATTTGGATATCTAAATCACTCCCCTATAAGTGATTTGCCACTGTAGAGATCAGAAGCAGCTACTTAGTGGTGCTGTATCTGTGATCCAGTTATTGTTCATCTTGTTTGCGTGGGTCTCAATAGAAGTCTGTCCACCTCCACCAGCCGGGCATGTCTTGCATCTAAATTATAAAAAAGTGTTCTCTGAAAGGCATTTGGACTGCTGATTTGTGAGTATAAATATTTTTGTGAAAAGATAATATGTTGTTGATTAAATATCTTACATGCTACCTATGGAAATTTGATATTTCTCGAATTTTTCATTGACTTCTTGTGCTGTTGGTGCCATCACTTTAGGTCTCACTGGTTTTTTCATGAAAATAGTGCTTTCCTGCATGACAAAGGAATTGCATTTTGAAAGGATTGGAAGTTCTAGGAAAAAGGTTGTTTTTGTGAATTTATGACTATAATGGATGCTGTGCATTAAATAATTCCATTGCAGACTCTCTTGATTCTAAAGGTGGGGGGGTGGTAATGGAGGGAGATAAAGGACGACTTTGACAGTAGGTTGTATTTTGAACTCACTAATAAGGAACTACTAAAGGTTTTTTAAAAACTATACTTAAGAGTGCCTAATTGTTCTAGAGTTTTAAAGTAGAAAATTAAGCAAATACTGTTTCTACCTTTCATGAGTTTATAAAGAACAATGCTGATGGTATGAAAGAGAGAGATAAACAACCAAAAACACTAAAATAAGTAGATTGTGAAGAATTTAGATCACGCAGTGGTCAAAGGTAAGTTCAGTTGAAGACTAGGTCCCAGGGTAAGTGTAAGTAGTGTGGAGAATAGAGAATGCTTGGAAGTTACCAGTTTACCTCAAGCTTACAGCGGCATTTCTCAAACTATACTGTGGGATGTCGGTGGATTTGAACTGGAAAATAAGTTTAGATATGTTGCCTTGTATATTTTAATCTCCTCTTGGACATTCACAGTTTCTAGTAACTATCAAAGACTCTTAAAATATCTTATAGTACAAAATAAACTTATTTTGAGCATTTTACAATATTGTCACAACATGTCTATCGTGTTGCAGAAGTGTTTTTGGTAGCATTTTGGTAAATGTTGCTCAGGAAATATATTTGATGGGAAAAAGTAATCAGATCTGTCCCAAATTATGGAATGTGACTCCCCTTTAATCAGTGGAAAAAGGTTCCATGGCTATTTGAAAGTGTTCCTCCTTTACTTATGCTCAACCGACACATTCCTGTGTACCACTTTTATTTGTTTAGGCATTAAGTCTAAAAAATGTTCAAGTCATGTTGGTCCTAGCAAAGTTGCCTTAAGTAAGGGCAGCCTTCTTTTTGGGGGCCTTTTCTTCCATTTATTTAAAATACTTGATAACATTCTGATATCTATTTCATTTATGAACACAGAAAAGAATTTTAAGAGTTCTTTATATTTTTCTCTCCAGTATTCCTTGTCTATTTTAAGGAGAATTTTAAGTATCAACATTTTTTAGTCAAAGAGGAGGTATTTTAGTTTATTATTATAAGTGCTTAGCGTTCCAGTGTGACTAAAGGTAAGAATCAGAAAGAATGACATGCCCCTCTCCCCTTAGGTGGCTACCGATTTTCCTGACTAGTACTTTACCTCTGTCTGGGTAGATGTGGAACCTCTGATGACCTTTCCATTACTTTAAGCTGTTTCCTAACACAGTGTGTTGGTATAGATGCTTTTTAGGCTGCAACTTCAGAAACTCCAACTCAAGCTGGTTAAAATAGTAGCTCATATGTGAAGTCCAGCCTTCAGGATTGGTTGATTCAACTGACCCAAGTTTTCATCAAGGATTTATTTTCTTTTCAGTTTTATCTTGGCTTATTCTAAAGGCTTGTTCGCTCTATTTGATGATATAAGATGGTTGCCAGGTGCAGTCAAAGTGAAGTGCTTCCTTTTTCATGTCCCATATAGAAAGACATTATAGAGCATTGTGGCTTAGGTGCTTAGTTTAGTGCTGGCATATAACAAGTGGTGGTGTAATAAGTACAATACATCATCATCATTTTATGGAGGGAAAAGAGCCTGGCTTCCTATTGATCTCTTAAAAAATAATCATCTTGGGACTCATTGGCCCCAAATAGGCCACACGGCCATTCCTAATTGATTCCTTATCAAAGGAGATGTGGTTGCTCTTAGACCAGTTATGCCCAGTCTTTGCGCAGAATTCAATTCCCTAAATACATCATTACTATCTAATGGAGGGGTAAGGGGTGGGTAAAAAGGATATTTTAGTGTGAGGGCAGTGTGAACGATCTGTCCATTACAGATCAGATCTTCTCTGTCCCATTTTCTTTCCCTCTCCCTGAAGAGGGATGTAGCATGTACAATACTTTTAGATGGTAAAATATTTAAATAAAATACAGCTTATTTTCATAATAAATTCCTTCTTTTCACCCACACATGAAATGTATTCCAGGGCCTTCTGTTTTGTTTCTATGGCTGGTGATAACTTTGCTCATAAGCTTTACATCTGAAACAGATTCATTCTGTTCGGGACTTTGTAAACAGCTCTCAGAGCAAGTAAATTTTGTTTTAAAATTTGACCCTGCCACATAACTAATTCTATGACCTTGGGTAAGACTCTTGACTGTTCTGATTCTCTGTCTGTCTGTAGAACTAGAATAATTGTATCTACCCCACAAGATTGATGTAAAGATGAGTACACACACTGAAGTACTTCAAAATGTTCGTGGAAAGATTCGTATTACCTTTTAATTCTATTTTCCACAATCTTTTTGAAATCCCCTCATTTATATATGTTTTTCCTGTATCTTGTAAATAAGTTTTTTGCCCATTCTTTAGTTCTCAGTTTATTTGCCATCTAAAACTCCTCTAATTTGTGTCCAGTACTGATACTATTTTCCTGTCCCAGAATTTTTTGTATTTTTGTCACTCTGTCTGTCCTTAGAAATGTAAAGTTAATGTTCAGCTTACTTTTTAATCACATGATGCCATTTTTCCATTAAATTGGCCAATAAAGATTTCATGTGTTTAGTGAGTAGTGGAGATACCAATTCTTAATTGGTGAACTAGTTTAATATTATCTAAACCAGAGTTCATTCCAGGGTGACATTTCCAAATGGTATTTTGTTGTTGTTTTTCTTTTTTGCTTCAGATAATATCCCTCCAGGTGGGTCTGGTTACCTGTTTAATGCCATACAGTCAATTCAGGATTTTATTTAATTACCTCTTAATGATATTAATAATTACTTCCATTTGTTATATATTTGAAGCAGTGTGCTAGCATTACTTCAGTAAAAGTACACTAATTTTAACAAATAGTTTTATATAATGTCCCTAATTTTTACTTTTTGGCAGACTGTTAAAATTATTTACTTCATGTGAAGCTAATAAATGCAAAATAAGATGTAATAACACTCATATTCTTCAGTCATTTAATGCAGAGGTATCTAATTTAACAAAGATTGAATAGAAATTCTTCCTAATGTTTGCATATTTAAATATTCCTAAAGTATGTCAAATTTAGAACTTTTTTGGATTTAAAAAAAAATTTTTTTTTTAAATGGGAACCTGTGGATTTTTGGCTTGGATGCCAATATAAGTCCCCTTATAATTTGGTATTTGAAAATAAGTGCTGATTGAAGGGGCTAGTAGGAAAGGGATAGGAAGATGAGAATTACAGAGACAGTTCAATGGAAGTGGGTTGAGCTCAAATGAGACTTGTGTTAGCCTAGCATTTTACCAGATGTTGATGTTTCTTGAATGGGTAGATAAATGAGATGGAAGAGGCCATAAAATGATAAAATGCCTATTCTTAGTGCAGGCTGGAAAAATTGAAAAAATGAAAAAACAGAAGCTGGTTTTATTTATCATCTCTGAACAGAATTTTATTCCTATACAAACTGACACTGTAGTTGTTTTCTCCAAATGCCCCAGTTCATTAAGCATACTTGATATGAAACTTCTGAGCAAAATAGCAGTTCCGCTTTCTTTTTACCTTACTTGTATCTGGGTGTCTGATTTGATCTATACCCTGTATAAACTCAGGAATTTTATTGTCATTCTTTTTTATGCCAAGATATTAAGTCATAAGGAATAAGTGAAAGTATGAAGATATATACCTCCATTTAGAAACCTCTTTTGAAATCTGTGAAATACCTCCTGTCTTTTATCACTTTATTAATGTAGAATGTGCAGATCATTTGTTTCATGTAATTAAAATACTATGAACTGTATGTATTCTAGAAATACTTGCTGAAAATTTAATTATTAGCCATTAAATTAATTTTATCAATGCCTGAAGTTTCCAAATTATCTGTAATGTTTCTTTATTGATACTATAACAGTATATTTTTGTTAGTTCAGTTGTCTGAAGATAATGAAAGTTGCTATTATTTCTTCATACCTGCTCTGCCCTATTTCCTTCATGATGCTCAATAACATGTCTCTTCCACTGGCATTTTGAAATTCTTGTCTTGAATAGTTTGATTTAAGAGGAGGAGAGGGAGAAGCAGAGGTGCCTCACCCATGTGACTCATCTTTTTGGGGGATTGGAAAAGGGATGTCTCTCCCCCCCAAATCAAGGATCTACAGAATATATTGTGGAAGCTGCGTTTGTAGGGTCTTCATAGTTGGGATGTAGAGACAGTGAGAGAGGCCTAATCCTTATTTTTTGGTACTTTTTATTTAATGGATTTCTTACTTGAGTGTCATCTGGTATTGGTAGCAGCACAACTGAGGTTAGGAACA
Source organism: Galeopterus variegatus (assembly GCF_000696425.1). Lineage (NCBI taxonomy): Eukaryota > Metazoa > Chordata > Mammalia > Dermoptera > Cynocephalidae > Galeopterus > Galeopterus variegatus. The sequence continues at coordinate 76,076 of NW_007727052.1, forward strand.
GGTTCACAAATTAAGCTCCCTTTTTATTGCTACCATATGTAGCATTTAAATGTGGAACTGAGGCAACTCTTAATACACATTCTTTTTGGATAAACTACCAGGCAGGTACCAAAAAGTGTTAGGGCATTATTCTGGAAGAGTCTTAAGATCAGAAAAATAATTCTTTCTTAGTATTAGTTATACTATGCATTTTTTCCGTCAGTGTAACTATTGGTTCTTTATGCATAAAATTCATATTGTCAGATTTTGCTCGGCTTTTAATGGTGGGTAGGAGATTGGATTATGATTAAGGAAACTGCAAGTCAGTTCATTTCCTTTGGTTTAAATCTTCGTTTTCCTTTCAGTCGTTGGCAGTGGAACTCAGTTTTATCTGAGTGTAACGTCACTGTTCCTTTTGACAGAGGATGGTCATTGCTGTTTGTTTTGTTTTCTGTTCATTTTTCCTCTCGTGGGAAAAAATCTTTCTCCTGCTTTTTCCTTCTTCCACTACTCATCAACTTGTACTTTACTTTTAATCTTTCCTAGATATTATTCTCTGGTATGAGGTGATCTCTTAATTGGTTTATCTTAGCCATTTAATAATGCTTTCTCCACTTTACTCTGCCTGCCCAGTTTTGCTTTTCTGTTTGATACTTATTTCTGCCCTGAGTTCTATTACAGCCTCCAAGTGTGAAGTGGTAAAAATGACTGAAATACTTCAGTACCTCCAAAATGCATGTTTGAAAAGGACATTGCTGCCCATATATATGCAGTAATCATTTTTTCTGTTACTGAGGAGTTAGAGTGATTCCAGGTTTCCCGTGTCACAGTTTTCTCTCTTCTGATATATTTTACCTTCAGAAGTCATTTCTAATTAGAAAGTGATTTTTGGTGTTTACCTGTAACTACTTAAGTTTGTAGTTATAAATATTTAGTCTTTAAATGCAGCTTTATGAAGCAGTCAATGTGTCTAATGTCACATTTTTAAAAAGGTTATGTTTCAAAACAGCATTTTACAGTGCAAATAGTTGCAGTATCCCCTTTATAAAATATATATCATGTTCACCTTGTATTAGTTATTTGTGTATGTATTTGTCTTACTCAGATATGAATGCAAAATGTTCACTGGATGGAAAGAATTTGGAATTTAAGTAGACTCATACTCATCCTTTGTGTACATAGATTAGATGCACACTAGGACCAGTTCTAAAAAGTTTCTAATTAGTTGCATGCCTATACGTACTTTTGTAAAATACCATAGAAGTGAAGAGTTGGGAGACTAGGGTAGGACACAATCACAAGAAGACAAATGAGCAAGAGCAGTAGGATAAGTGGGTTTTCATATGGTGGGATATATATGGATGATGGATGGATGGATGGAAGGTAATGCATCCTAGAGATTTTGAGATTTATTAACTGACTTAATGTGGAAAGAGAATCCCCATTTATTGGCTCGGATCACTTTACTGTTAACTAAAGCAGAGGGTAAAGAAATTACCAGCAGGTTTTGGGACTGGAGGTGAAAAGGCTATGTAAATGGAGGTGGGTCATTTGGGAGTGTATTGAGTTAGAGGTACCTGAAGAATATCAGATATTGGTGTACACAGATATAAGTCTGGAGCCAAAAAGAAGGGCTAGAAATAAGATTTTGAACATCTTCAGTATACAGTGTGTTTTATCTTTTTTATCCAAGAAATTTTTGGAAGAGGCCAGACTGGTAAAAACTTTAAAGGAGGAGCCTCTCTTTTGAATGAAGATTGTCAGGATTTGTAACTGTTAGGAAGTCACTGGTGTGCAGTAGACTCCCTCCTAGAAAGTTGTAATAACCTTGAACCTTTGAATAATGAAGAGAATCAGAAGAACTGAGTTTGAGGACTTTGAGAGAACCTCATTCAGATCAGGTTGGTCAGGAATGTGACTCACAAGCCCTACCAAAACTTACCAGTTTCAGTTCTGTATCTTAGTTTTAGAGACCACAGCCCTCAAGTAAGTACCATCACACTTTCAGGCATTTCTCTGTTCTCATCCATTTATCATAGACTATCAGTTTTAGGAATTAAGTTTGTTGGTTTTAAATCATAATTTTAGAAGTATAGCAATCTAACAGTGAAAAAGAAAAAAAATAATTTATCTTTGACTTGCAAGTGTATCCAATACACCTTCCATTCTTTCGCTTAAATATCTATAAAACCCCATTTTATCAAGGCTACGTAAAAATAACTTAAGCTGTTTCCTTAGCCTGAAGTAACTCTTCTTTTACTTTCCTTATTTATATCTTTTTGGATTCCGTTATGGAGTTGTCTTTTCTGTGCATTCCCAGAGCAGGTTAATTTTTTTTTTTAACCTACATTAGCAAATTAATTTCAGCGAACTTTGTATTCAGTTCTATATGCATAGTCATAGCAGAGTGGCTGGCATAGAGTAAAAGCTGTTAAAAGCTGGTTGCCAACATGCTATTCCTAAAAGACTGTGTCTACCTTAATTGAATATAGACAGCAGTATCAACTACTCACACCTTATTTATATAGTCTGAAAAACAGGTTTCTGGGGCAAGCACACAATCTAAAAACTTCAAACAATGGCATTAAATCCTTAATGTGTATTGGAATAATTTTCAGAGCTTTTTTTCTGTTTTGCAGGGTGTTACCCCCAACCCACTGAATGAGAACATACTAGACTGGGTTTGGAATCCAAACGTTGCTCCAAATTAATAATTTATGAATAAATATGTAATTTGTCAATTATGAAAAGTTATCTCATTGCTTGTCTTCAGTATTGAGAATACAGTTGAAGGGTTCTACAATTAAAAGATTCCTGAGATAATCACAGACTATGCAGCTAGAAATAAAACAATTTAAAGGGAAATAAAGTCTTGAAACTCAAGCTTTATGTGTTAATTACATGAATATCGATTCCCTCCCTCCAAATAGGAATCAAGTTCCATAGGCTATATGAAGCAAAATGCTATAACATTATTTTGAAATATTGAACAAGTCAAAAGCTTTTAAAACAGAAGGTGACTTTGGTGATAAAGATGTCAACAGAAATTTTAATGAATCAAATCTTGCATTAAATTGGACCAGAAGTGCTCTATAAAAAGAAAATCACTGTAATATTAAAAGAATGTCTTAGATAAATCTTCTTGCTTGGAAACTAATTTTCTGTAGACTGCTTTTTGCCTTGAGGTTTCCATATAGTCTTTGAACTGCAGAGGCCTCCTCTGCATAATAACTATTTCACATAGCACTAACCAGTTTCAGCACTGCAGCGTTTCCATGTGAGGTGCATCGTCTGCTTCTCTGTTGGGAGCTGCTTCTCTGTTGGGAGCTGGATATTTTACCATGGTATTTTTGGGTTTGGAGGCTGGTTATCATAATTGATAGTCCTTTCTTCTGATTTGTATGTTAATGGGTGCATCTATTTTGCATCTGGTTTAGATACTGGAAATGAAGCTATGAGGTCATGTTATCCCTACCCCAGTCTTCGTCTCCCTTTAGTGTGCTGAAAGGGATATCAGTGTTTTTATTTATGTGGGATGGTTTTGTGTGGCTGTCCTCAGTTTCTTGTAAACAGTAAGTAATTAGTAATTATTCTGTAAGTTCTTTCATTTTCATTGCATGTTTTTGAATGTGTATTCTTTTGATGAATATTCTGTATCTTTGTTGTTTGGAAATGTTTGATATTTCATGGTGTGGATTTGAAATGGCACATCAGTAACTTGATTTCTGCTTTTCAGATTGTTTAGTAATTATATAAAACATGGTCAAGAGCTGTTCTGCCAGGTTTCATTGCAGGGTCTTGAATATTGATAGATAAAATGTAGGCTGGGCTATTTGAATTATACACTTCTCTGTGCTTCCTTGTGGAGTTTCAGTGAAATAGTCAAACTAAAGTACTGTTATCTTGAAGACTTTCTTTTCAGGTCAGTTTGTATGCTTTTTTGGCTCAGTTAAGAAAGGTCTGTCTTCTATCTAAGTATTAATTTGTGCTTGCAGGGTAGATTAGATTTAGAAATGTAGTACAACCTGAATGTGTGACTCTTTTTGTCTAGAGGAAAGCAATTGATTACAATTATGCTTTATTTTCATAGTGCTAACATTTTAAAACAGTCTGTTTTGTATTGCTGTGGTACCACACTAAAGGGGTGTTTGAAGACATATGATCTGCTTATCAGGCCAAGAGAAGATAAAATCAGTTCTCCAAGTGTTCAAAATGTTGCATTTTTTTCATTTAGTCAACCATGGCAAATAATCTTTCACTTTTGTTGACCATTCTGTCCCTGGTGTCTCTGCATTGTCCTTAGGGCATTATAGGCTCTGGATAAATATTTGAACAGATTAAACATTTAATATTTCAGGGTCATAAGTAATTTTGCTAGTAGTTTACCCATTCAGAAGCTGTTACAAGCCTTAAGTTTTAAGAATACTGCAAATGTAGGCTAGCCTAATTATGCGTGCACATAACAGACATTCGTGAGTGAATATAATAGATACTGTGTTCCTACCAACTGATGCTTTCTAATTTTTCTTTCCTTGTAACTTTGGGTAGCCAACATTAGTTTATTCTTATTGATTGAGGGTTCTAGGTGACCAAGTGCAGTTCTCCTGATTCTTTGTTGAATATAGTATGTAACACTTGCTGATCATTATTTCTCTTGATAAAATAAAGTTCTTTTGGTGCTTACATCTAAAAGTTGTCATTATGGATATCAATTATCAGTCTGTCTAGCAGTTATAAAAAAATACAACTCGTTAGATTTGTGGATTGTGGATAGAAATGAGTTTATTGTGGTCACTTTTTTTTAATGGTTTGTACTTTGGCTGTTGCTAAATGCTAAAAATTTGTGTAGGCTCAGAATGTTTGAATATACATTTGTGGGAATATTTTTTTAGAAGAGTTTAAAGAGATTTACTTTTTTTAATTTAAAGATTTTATACCAACTCTAGCGCTTGTTTGTCTTCTCTTAGTTTACATACCAGGTTTAATGTTGATAAACTAGATGTCAAATGTCACCCAGTGTTCTTGATGATAATTTGCATTCTTAAAAACTAGTGTTATATGTTGATGTTAACATGTATTTTCTGAGTAGGTTTATAAGACATTATAAGTGCATGCTATAAAATACTAGTGGTTTAATATTGCCTGAGGAATTATACCAATTCTACATATATAATATCACATACATTCTAAAAGGACAATTATTTTTCAAAGATGAACTTGAACACAAGCTATTTAAAAGACACTAAAGTACAATGGTTGTTGAAGAATCAGGAAAGGTAGTTTTACCCTCTGACAATTCTCAGTGATTTTCCTTTTTTTTTGGTTTGAAAGCTCAGGTTTCATTTTGAAATACGCAGTGGTGTTCTGACATTAATACCATTGGCCTTCTACTTGCATTAAAAAAACATAATGATCTGTTCTATAATACTTCCTGTTTACTTGAAGACTTAAAAATTTGAAGCCTTTTCATATAAATAAAAGTATACATAGGATAACTTGATAAAATTAATTCTTCAAATTCTCCATTTTCACCTGTTTCAAGAAAATAACCAAACAACATGTCAGTTGTCACCAATAAATGTTCAAAGTAATTCTAGCTGGTTGGCTCTAGTACATTCTATTTGTATAGCATAGTTTCATTATTGTGTTAGACCATACATACCTGAAAAATATTTTAAGACACTTTTATGTGACTCTAAATTTAGCGTATTAATTTTCTTGCTCTCCTCTTGCAGCATTTTCAGTTAGCTTTGGTTGACTGTAATCCCTGCACTTTGTCCAATGCTGAAAGTAAGTATTATTGAGTACCATAGTTCTCTACGTGTATTCAGATCACTTTGTGGCAAATAACAATAATGATGATGATGATGTTAGTGATAAATTATGTGCAATTTTTTCTTCTAGAGTGGTTGAATGTGACTGTGTTGGTTGCCATGGCTACTCATACAAATGGAACATATAAGACCAGATATTGTGAACAGCCTGTGTCTAAAATAGACAGAGTAGTGAAGTGGGTTGTTGAATTAAAAATATCTGCACTACTGAACCAGATTGATTTTTTTTTTGTCTGTTAATTATATTGTAGATGACTTGGGGATTAGAAACAGGGTTTGCCAATACTTTAGAAAAAATGAGTATACAATGATTTTTATGTAGTAGCTTACTCATTCCTCTCTGTGGTATTAAAATTAATGGTAATTATGAAGCCATACTTTGAATTTTTATTATAGTTTTTACATACCAAATAAAAAGTTTGAGGTGACATTCTTCAATTTAAAAAGAATGTGTTTGTGAAGCATATTCTGACACAGTAGTTTTCTTCAAATAAATATTTTCTACTTGTATATAGATTTCTTCCCAAAAGCAGATTGGGTTGATTATAAGTGTTTAACAGTAAATATGTGTTGGTGTATTTGTTTATTTAGTGTACTTTAAAGTATCCAATAAAATGTTTTAAGAATCTTCATTGGATTCAAGCTGGATTTCTTAAAATCTTTTTACTTGAAAAATAAAGATCTTAATTAGAGTAAAAGGAAAAATGGAGCCATTCTTAATGAAAATTTCAGGTCATTCAAAGGATTCTAGGTCAGTATTTTGCTATAGATTACTTGGTTTTGTTTTTTTAACAGTATAGAAAAGTGTTAGTGAAAAGTAGTCTCATGTTTAGAAATGCCTAAGGAAATTGTCTAATCAGTGAAAAAGCTGTAGAATTTTGAATATGACGTGGATTAAGACATAGTGTGGATTAAATCATCACCTAAAGCAGACCAATTATCTCATAGCCCCTTCTACTAAAGGCAATTTCCTGAGAAAACATAAAAGATTTCTGTTTTCTTCAAATGAAACTCAGGATTTGGTGAGTGTATTTGCTGATCAGTGTATTTGCAGAATAAATGGTGGAAAGGTAACAAGTGCAGCAATATTTTAGTTTCTAAAATAAGGTTAGATTTGAAAGATAATTTAACTCATTGATTTAGTAATTTATAAAGTGCTAATTTATACTTTTCCTTAATTATATATCAAGGTTATAAAAACCGTCTAGAATATAGATCCTTAAAATCCTTTAAAGATTAGTTTATGAGAATAAGAAAACAGTTGATTTTCATTTAACTTATTACAGTCTAGTACCTAAAAGCTAACTTTGGTAACTCTTTGTCAGTTTGAATGACAACTTTTGAGGAATGATTTATAAATGTCAAACTAAATATTTTGGTAAATCCTCATTTTATTCTACTCTGTCAGGGTTAAATCTCAGTTGTAGGTCATTACCCTTTAGAGGAAAACATTTACATTGGTAGGTGCCACAGGGCAGAAAACTTTCATGTTGAATTTGAATAAATAGTTTGAATCATCTTGAATACATCTTCAAGTCTGTTATGCCTCTCTTTCTGTTGGTTATTGAGAAGGGGAGTATGAATAGGAAGTAGGGTGACCAACATATGTTTTGCCTGGGACTGAGGAGTTTCCTGGGATATTCAGTGCTGAAAGGTTGGTCACTCCAATGGGAGGGCACATGCTGTATTTAAAGACCTTAGGCTAGTATAGTTGAATTGATTTGGGTGGTTTATTTTAGATAGTCTGCATGATTACTTGAAAACCATGGTAATAGGGCCGGCCCGTGGCTCACTCAGGAGAGTGTGGTGCTGATGACACCAAGGCCACGGGTTCGGATCCTATATAGGGATGGCCGGTTTGCTCACTGGCTGAGTGTGGTGCTGACAACACCAAGCCAAGGGTTAAGATCCCCTTACCGGTCATCTTAAAAAAAAAAAGAAAGAAAACCATGGTAATGGCTGATATCTCATGGAATGCTAACAATGTAGAGTACCTACTTTGAACCAGTATTATTGTTTTAAACACCATGCTCTTTATTGTCTTTGTAAAATTTGTTTCTCTGAATTTTTTAATGTCATCACCGATTTGTATATGCCACAGATCTTGACCGTTCTTTGAAATCCTTCCATGTTGCTTTGTGATACTGCAAAGATTGGAAGTATGAATTATAGAAAGTAGAGTGTTTAAAAAAAATTTCTGTATGAGATATTTTTGTGGCACAATTTATTTATGTAATTAAAAATAAATGTACTTACTGCTTCTGGAACTATCTAAGAGGGATTAGTTACAGTTTATGGTTTGAAAAGTAGATGCATGGTGATGTAAGACTTCATTATATGATTGCCTCTTGGGATAAAATTATTTCTCCTAGTATTAATTCTGTTACTTTTAAAAATAATTAATTATTATTTATGAATAAAGTTTAATTTCAGGACTGTTTATGGTGATATTAGTTAAAAATTTCTACCTCTAATTGAGACTTACCAAGTGAAGCTTTTTCTTAGTTACTGTGGTTTGCTCCACGTTGAAGAGGATGTTTAAGAATTGAAGTATATGGTGGTTTTGACACTACAAAAGAGTAACTCATGGGATAGTGAGGTCCTTTTCATAAGGCCTAGGATTAAGCATGGAGGAAATTTGGGATGGTAGTAAAATGCTGGCTAGCTGCTGATCTTTCTTTCCTTGTTACCTTTAGTAGAGGAGTAAGAAGACTGGGGGAAATGGGTGTAGATTTTCCATCTCTTCCTCCCTCTTAACCTGTAACGCAGTCTCCATTTAGTGATGTAATGAGATGAGATTTGGACTGGAACTCTAAAGGAGAGCTGTTTTTTGAGTTGGAGTGGGGAAGAAGAAAAGCCGTCAGCTCATGTGGGTAAAGGGGATGCGTGCCCATGCACGTGTGTGTGTGTGTGTGTGTGTGTGTATAGAACTTTCATTATTTTTTTGTGTGCTTTTCACAAAAAGCTGATTTTCATCTTCTAAAGATAGCATTTTTATTCTGCCTCATATCTGATTAGTTCATGTGTAGAATAGTGGGATACTTAACTTATGGAGAGATGTAATACTTTTGATCCAGAAATGTTATTTGATTTTAAAGTTCATTATATATTTTGTTCATTTTGTTTGCTTATCTCACTCTTGGATCAAGGAACTTATGGTTATTTAGCTCAGCTGTTTCCCAGTATTGCTCATAGGGAATAGACATGAGGATCCCTAGCAGTGCTGAACAAAAAGGCAGCTTCCCAGGCCTTGCCCAGAGTTTCTGAATCACAATCTCAGGAGCCTGTATTGTTAACTAGCCTCCCAGGTGAATGTTATAGTTATGGGAATCAGTGAACGAGTTCAGGGTGCACACTGCAATGAGAAATTGATAGCTGTGGACCTTGTTTTTAATAATCTACATAAACTTTTTGTATATAATTTAGAACAGCTCTCAGATTCCATGAAATCCAACTCATATGAAGTCCAGGTAGACAGAACATAAAAAAGAGATTTATCATTCAAGAATGAAAATCATAGTATTTAAGTAGCTAGTATCCAGTTTTGATTCCTGATTCATTTTTGGTTTTAAGTCATTCATCCGCTGGTGATATAGTGTCAGGAAGAGCTAGAAATAAAAGCTGAAATATTGTGTTTTTATTTGATTTTCAACATATACTTGTTAAGTGTGGGACTATTTTACTGTTCTTGCCTTCCATGTGTTTTGTTCTTTTTTTTTTTTTAAACGATGAAATCCATCCAATTCTAAATAGCTGAAAGAAAATCAACAATTCATTTCCTCTGTGTTATTACCAGTGTCATGCTGGTCAATGACTTCTTTATAAATGTTGTTTATATGAAATATGATATAAGAAGAAATTAAGAGGCTTTTCTTGGGTTTTTAAAAAAAATTCTGACTTTACTATATTTCTTGACTTGGAATGCAATTTTTAAATACCGTGTTTTGAAATGTGTAGATCATAAAGATTTTCTCTATTTGTTTAATGTTGCTGTTTTGAACTTTATAAGACATATACTCACTTGCTATATAGATTTTAATACTAATTTTAATAGTTCCATTGACAAATTTTATTTGATAATGTCCAACAATGAATACATGTGGTTTCTTACTATGTTTGTGTTCTTTGGTATGTTTTATGTATATTCTCTTTTACTAAAAGCAGATAAAAGTTATGTTCCTCTTTTATATCTATATAGACTATGCTTATGTTTTACATTTTATGTTATTCTTATTTAACTTAACCCAAATTCTGCCATATTGTTATTGATTTTTTATTTTCCATCATCTTTTGCAGTTCAATTTCACATTGCCCACTTATATGAAACCCAGGTAAGTGTTTTAACTTACCTCATTTAAAATAAAAATTATCACCCATATCATGCTTTAATGAAATCAGACAGATACAGATGATTTAATGGAGTTCATTGCCTGTTACATAAATTTTATATTTTATACTCATTAAATGTGGCCAAGAAGTTACAGGTTATTATACACAGTGCTTGCTATGTACAAAGAAGTTTCATTTAATATGATTTGCCTGTAAACTTGATGTATTTGCAAGCTCAAATGTCTATATTTAAGATTTCTCTCAGTCTTGATGCAAAATGCCTCGTTTTCTTTTTAAAGTGTTTATAGATAGTTGTTGTAATGCATTGCTTTTAAATGGTTTCTTTTTCTTAAGATTAAAATAGCTCTTCTGTGTTTCGCTATTTGAAAGACATATTAGAGTCACCTCTTGATGTTATTAACATTACTTTCATGGCCGCTTTATTTTAAAAGCTTTTTCAGTTTAATTTTAGAACATTTTGTTTTCATGTATGGCAGATTTTGCTTAGTCATATGATGAAAGGTATAACACATTCACTTTAGGCAGTGGTATGGGAAATCAGGGATAAATTTGTATGAGACTAGGTAATCATAGTTTGTACAAAACATAAATTTTATAACAGCTTTTTAGGAAAAAATATACTGTTTGTTGTGTGTGTGCCAAATTTGTAAGATCTGTCTTGATATTTTGGCCCAAGTATGAGGGTACTTCAAAAAGTTTGTGGAAAAAATGGAATTAAAAGATAATACAAGTCTTTCCGTGAATTCTTTGAAATACTCTCATATAACACTAAGGCAAGTGTATGCCTGCAAGCTCATACCGAAGAGATACAAGATCCTGCCACATCTCATTATTTGTATTGTTCTGGGATGTAATCAGATAGTTTGAGATAATTTATTCTGGAAGTTACCAAACCCAGTTATGTAGCAGAATCATTTGGTAAGCTTTACAAACCAGAGCCACCATGGGGAGCTTCAAAATATTAACATTCGATTTCTGAGTAACGCAACCTCCCTCCCCTCAATACCCACGGAATCAGAATTGATACACACTCAGGTTCCCTCCTCCCCCAGCTTTTCTAGTTCTTAATGAATTCACTGGTCTGTCACTAGCTGAAGCAGAAGTTTTCTCACCTTTATTTTTAATGAGTGTCTTTGCTGGAGATGGAATTCTATTTATTTGACCACTTGGAATTTTTTCATTCCACTGTGTTCTGGCTGTCATTTCTGATGAGAAGTTGTCTGTTGGTCTTATTTTTTAATCCTATCAAGGTAATATGGGTACGGGGTCCTCCCCTTATTGAGTCTTTCCTTTGGTAAATTTTAATACTCATTTAGATTAAACAAAACATAACAAAAGGAACAATACTCATAGCAAGCAGAGTATACAGTTGACCCTTGAACAACTCGGGTTAGGGGCGCCACCTTCCTGTGCAGTTGGAAATCCACATATAACTTTTGACTCCTCCAAAACTTAACTACTTTATTACTACTTAAGTAAATCAAGTGTGGGTTGTGTGCCCTGAGTCCTGCTTTGGGGGCGGGGGAGTGCATTGTTACTTTAGTAGAAGTTAAGTAGTTAACTACTAATACTTAACTACGAATAGCCTACTGTTAAGTAGGCTACTTAACTGTTCATGAGGAATAACATACCTAACCAAAAGTTTTCTAATATATTTATTGAAAAAAAAGTCCACATATAAGTGGACCCGCACAGTTTAAACCTGTGTTGTTCAAGAGCTTGCTGTATAATTATTAGGTGACAGGAAGATGACACTGTAAACATATGAAAGGATTGAAAAATATCTACTCCAGTGATTATAACAAGAATTTTCATTTTCAGGTAAAAAATTAAGAAAAGCAAAATGGCCTCCTTACCTACCTATAAAAAGTTAGTTTTTATAGTTCAACCATTTTATACCAATAGATCTTATTTATGAATATAGATTTAAAAAATTTAAATTTAAGTAGTCACATGTGGTTAGTGGCTACTGCTAGGTAACCAAATGGTTCAAGGGAAGTTTTTCTATATAGGAAGAAATCTTTTCACTAATAAATGAAGAAGGAATTGAATATTATTTCATAATCTCAGAGAGGGCCTGTACTCACATTACCTTCACAGAATTAAACAATAAAACCATAATTAAAACAAAAATGGGGCTGGCTGGTTAGCTCAGTTGTTTAGAGTATGGTGTGATAACACCAAGATCAAGAGTTTGGATCTCTGTACCACCCAGCTGCCAAACAAACAAACAAAAATGATGGAATACCATTTTAACTAGAGTGGTTAAGGAAGGTCTCTTAGACAGGAGGTGAATCCTGACTGGAGAGGAGCCAGTGATATAATCAAATTGAGGCTAATGGGTGTGTTTGGGGGGGGGGGGGTTGGTGTTGATGGATTATTCTAATAGAGAGGCGTTAGCAAGTACAGTGGCTTAGTGATATTGAGCTTATAATTTTTGGAAGACGAGGAGGTCTTTTGTAGAGGTGGAGGTGTAGGATTTTAAAAAATATATTTTTTAATCATATCCATTTAGGTTTGAGTAATTTTAATGGGAACTCATTTCCAGGCGGGCCCCCCCCCCCCCATTTTTATCTTTTATGGTTTTGTTAGACAAAGCTGTTGATATCTTGGTAGATTTTAGAAATTAGATTCTCATGGGTTTCTGTGTATATGAGGGGTCTTCAAAAAGTTCATGGAAAGATTTTGTATTATCTTTTAATTCTATTTTTTCTACCAACTTTTCGAAGTACTTTAAATTTAATACTGCCTATAAATAAAGATAGCTGTTTCTCTGTAAACTGTCATATCGCCAAATAAATGCATTATCATCAATTATTTTGGAACATTTACGTCAGTGAGTTAATTTACTTTTCCTATTTTATGAACTGGAATCTCCAAACCGTTTTTTTCTAATAGTAATAATAGTATGAATTTAACTGGCCTTCTTTTCTTTTTCTTGATTTTAATGAAATAATTTGAGCAATTCATTATCTTAATTCTTGTTAGTCTTTAAAGTCTAAATATACAGGATTTCACCCTTTCCATTCTATTATTAAAATGTTAGTTATTTTTGAATAGATAATCCAAACAAAAGGGCCTGAAAAAATACACGGTGACTTGTCCTGCCTCTGTTTCCCTAGGCACCTATTCCCCTCCCTAAAGCCACCAGAGATTTCATATTTTTACAGAGAAACTCAGTGCATATATAACCAAATCCATATACATGTTTGCACGTATATGACGGTACTTCAAAAAGTTTGTGGAAAAAATAGAATTAAAAGATAATATGAATCCACGAGTTTTTGAATACCTCTCATATTTCTTATTTTCTGATAGCCAATTACGTATGTTCTCTTGTGACCTTTAATTTTTAACTTAATATTATATCCTGGAAATCATTCTATATCAGTATATGTAGAACTGCATTATATCCCTTTGCATAGATGTACTATAACTAATTTAACTACTCCCCCTTGAGAAATAGTTATAAGTAATATTATTATGACTAACACTTTATAAGAATTGTTAGTTTCAATTTTAACAGTCTTTTAACAATCAGCATTAATTTATTACCAAAACATTATGGACTGATCTTGTAGATATGTATCTTACACAAATCCAAAAATTCTAAATAAAGAAAAATGAATTCCATCTGATATAGTATGTGATGAATATGTAGGGTTTATTTCATGAATTCGAGGATGAGTTAATATAAGGATATCTAGTAACAAAATAAACAAATCAATGTAAGGAAATCTAATATTGTGAGAAAGGAAATAAGGAGAAAGAAATTAATAATACTAAAAGGAGAGAAAAACAGTAGACTTAATTAATAAGTTCTAATCTTGGTTTTCTGAAAAGATTAACAAAATAGACTAACAAAATTAACAAAACACAGGCTTGCTTGAATAAGGGGATAAAAGGGAAAGAAAGCACAGATACACAAAGTAACAATGGAAACAGAAGTAATTAAGGTAATCGTAACAGACCTCTTTGCAGACCTCTATGCAAGTGAATTTGAAACCTAAATGATATGGACTATCTCTCGGGGAAATACAGATTAAAAAAATTAACCTCATTAGAATTAGAAAGGCTTTAAAAAGCCAGTTTCCGTAAATGAAACAGAAAGTTATTAAGTAATACATACAGAAAATACCATGCCCACGTGGTTTTACAGGGGAATTCTTTGAAACCTTTAAATAAGAGTAGATGATTCCAATGCTCTATAAATTGTCTCCGAGTATTGAACTAAATTTCCTTGCCTCCCCCCCCCCCCCCCCCCCCCC
>NW_007727052.1:90612-95392 GCF_000696425.1 Galeopterus variegatus
CCCCCCCCCCCCCCCCACAGCTTTTAATCTGACTTTAGGAGACATATGTCTTTGATAATAGTAAAGGTCTTTTCTGCACTTACTGATGTCTATAGCTTTTAAAAAATGCAATACAAATGAAAATCCCTGATTATAAAAACTAACTACAGGCCATAGGGCATTAATATTCTCTTTTTAAATACAAACATAAATTTTACCATTTTAACCATTTTTAAGTGTATAGTTCAGTGGCATTAAGTATACTCACATTGTTGGGCAGCCATCACCACCATCTTCAGAACTTTTTTATCGTCCCAAAGTGAAACTCTATACCCATTAGGCAATAACTCCCTGTTACCACCCTTTACCAAGCTCTAGGCAACCACTCTTCTACTTTCTATAAGTTTGGCTACTCTACTTATCTTGTCTAATACAATAACATAATATGATATAAAGGTACTTCAAAAAGTTCATGGAAAAATGGAATTAAAAGATAATACAAATCTTTCCACGAACTTTTTAAAGTACACTAGTACTTTAAAATAATAATACAAAATAAAGTTTGTCCTTTTGCATCTGGCTTATTTCGCTTAACATAATGTCTTTAAGGTTTGTACATGTTGTATCATGTTTCAGAAACTCAGTCCTTTTTAAGACTGAATAATACTCTGTTGTATGTATACACCACATTTTGTCGATTATCCTCTCATTCATCAATGGTCATTTAGGTTGCTTCTACTTTTAGGCTATTGTGAATGATGCTGCTTGAACGTGGGTGTGTAAATATCTGTTCAAGTCTTTGCTTTCAGTTCTTTTTTATATATACCTAAAAGTGGAATTACTGGATCGTAAGATAATTCTATATTTAGTCTTTTGAGGAACTATCATACTACTTTTTTCTCATTCCTTTTTGAAGCACATATTACATTGATACTTGTACCTGATAAAAGACTATTAAAAAAGAATCAGTGTACAGACCAGTATCACCAGTGAATATTGGTATAAAAATACTAAGTATTTACCAAATAAAATATTAGGAAACAATACGTTACCTCGTTAAAAAAGATACACAATATGCCATGACCAAGTGATATTCATTCCAGGAATGCAAGGTGAATTAAATATTAGGAAATCCATTAATGTCATCATAATAATAGAGCTAAAGGTAAAATCAAATCATGATCACCATAGATTCTGAAAAAGCCTTTGACAAACTCAATACTCATTCCTACTAAAAACATTTGAACATAGGAATTGAGGATTATTGTCTTATCATGATAAAATACATATACTTTAGTCCCCAAACCAGTATTTCACTTAATGGGAAACATTAGAGACATTTTCACTAGAATCAGGAGCATGGCAAAGGTTCCCACTATCTCTGTTACTCCTCATTATTGTACTATAGATATTAGCCAGTGCAGTTAGACAAGAGAAATAATTAGACGCACAAATTAATATACAGAAATTAATAGCCTTCAACAACAATAATCAATCAACCTAACGTTAGGAAAAAAATCCCACTTACAGTATCAGCCAGGTAGATTAAGTATTTAGGAATAAAATTAAAAGAGATGTTATGGTTCAGCAGTATCTAGATGCTGATTTATAAGTGTAACATAAAAATCAATGCAAAAATATCAACACGGTTTTGTAAGCAGTTAACTATGTTGATATGGAAAAACATGCTAGAATAGCCTGGATAAAACTGGGGTGGAAATTTTATGGGTTATACTAACTATCAGATATTAAAATATACGGTAAAACCTGTATGATTAAAAGTGTGATACTGGCATGTGAATAGAGACATAAACAGTGGAATATCCTAGAAAGCCCAGGAACAGACCTAGGTACATGCAGAAAAAAGGTGATATCTTAAAATCCTGGGGCCAAAAAGGATTTATTAATAAATGGTTCTGGGACCACTAGGTAACTGTTTGGAAAAAGATAAAATTAGACCAATGACTTAAACAGTTCACTCGAATAAACTCCAAATGGATTGGGGTCAAGTGTAATAAAAATGATACTGTACAAATGCTAGAAGAAAACATTGGGAAGTCCTCTTTAAACCGGATATAGGAAAGGACTTTCTAATTGTGGCTCACAATTCAGAGGCAATAAAAATAATGACCAGTCTGAACAACATAAAAATAAATTTTTGCATGACAAATAACACCATAATTTCACAGGACAGCTAAGAAACCAGGAGAAAATGTTTGTACCATATAGCATGGACAGAAGGCTAATATCCCTAATATGAACAGACTCTCAAAATGTGAGGGATAAAGGTAGAATGTGGTGGAAAAATGGGAAAAAAAAATACATGAACAGATACTTCAGAAAAAAAAATATAAAAATAGCCCTAGTCATATGGAAAAGTGTTCAGACTTACTCAGAGACATGCAGGTTAAAGCAACACTGAAATGCAGTCACACATCTATCAGATTGGTGAAAATTAAAACTGGGGAAGTAGGCACTCTGATGCATCATGGGAATGCAAATTGGTACAACCTTTCTAGAGGAGCACTTGGCAATAATCTAACAAAACTATATATGTGCTTACCTTTTGACCCAGCAGTCCCACATCCAGGAATCTGCCTTAAAAATACACCTCCAAAAGATGAAAAAGGCACAAGGATATGCATTGCAGCATTGTTTGCAATTGCAAATTATTGGAAACAACCTAAATGCTCATACAGAGGAGAACGTTTGTATAAACTATGATACATTGATTCAACGGAGTACTATACAGTTGTAGAAAAGAATGAGGGAAATCTGTGTTAACTGACATGGAGTGATTTCCAGGATATACTGTTAAGTGGAAAAAATGCATAGTGCAAAAGAGGATGCCTTGGTGAAAGAAAGAAAATATACATATGTAAGACAAAATATTCTCATGCCATTTATGCAAAAGAAATACCGAAAGTATAAACCAGAAACAAATGGAGATTGGTTGCCTGCAGGCAGTGGGTGTGAATGGGGTAATAGGGATGAGGAGGGAGCAAAACTTCTGAATATTTATTTTCTGTATAGCTCTCTTAGAACCCGATAATGTTTCATATGTCCCAGAACTAATTGTGTAATTAAGATCATCCAGGATATGGACCAACCTAACACAATATGGACAGTAACAAATGAATCTATCTGTATTATAAATGAATAAAATAACTATACTGAAGTGGGGGTGGGAATGAAAAAAAAACTAACCTAACTTTGGAGAACAATATTTTTATTCTGTAGTGTAAAGCTAGAGACAAAAAAAAAAGAACTGTAAACAAACCCTGCATTGTAGTTTCTCACAGGGATGTGGATTAGAAATTCTGTAGCTACTTCACATGAATATTGCGAATAAACAAATAGCAAGTATATTGTGGATAATGACAGCCAGGTTTGTCACTGTCAGAACTTACAAATAAGGAAAGAAGAAAGGTTAGACTGAACTCTGTGGTGTTGGATTGGAATTGAAGATATCACTATGAATTTATGGTCATTATGGGCATAGATAGTTGGGTAGGAATAGATAAGGAGGATATTTGTGTGTGTGTGTGTGTGTGTGTATTGGCTTTTTTCTTTACATTTTTAACTTGTGGTTTTTTTAGTCATTTGGATCTGGGGTTTGATGTCTTTCATCAGTTTCGGAAAGTTCTCAGCTATTGTGTTGTCAAATATTTTTTCTGCTCCATTCTTTTTATCTTTCCTTCTTGGACTCCAGTTACATGTATGGTAGACTATTTATTATTGTCTCAAACATCTTGGATGCCTTTTTGTTTTTTCTTCAGTCTTGATACTTTCTATTGACCTGTTTTCACATTCACTCACTGTTTTTTTTTTTAAAAAAACTCTTCAATCTGCTATTCAATCCATCTAGTGATTTTCTCTTTCACTTCTAGAATTTCCTTTTGTTTCTATTTCTCTTTCTGTGGTATAATTTCCTGTCCATTCATTCATTTTTTTTCTTTTTGTCTGTGAACATTGTTAAAATAGCTGCTATAAAACTTTCTGCAAATTTCAACATCTGAGGCATTTCCCAATTGGTTTTCATTAATTTCCTTTTCTTTTGAATACAGATAAAATTTTCTTGATCCTTAATCTCAGTTTTATCCTGTGTATCATGAATGATACATGTAGAGAATGACTGTTATATTTTTGTGAACATTGATATTTTTATTACTTAGTTGGCTCATCTCACACTCTAAACTTTGTCAACCCTGTGATGGGCAGCAGCTGAATTCTCTCTTCAGTTCTTTTAGGCTGCTTGACATCCGTTCTGTTCATTCATAGATCAGTGGTCAACCAGAGATTTGGGCAGAATTTAAATACAGAATTTGGTGTTTCATTTCTCTGACTCCCCCTGGGATTTCTCCCCTCACTTCCAGCTCTGCGATAGCCTCAAAATCTGTACAATGATTGATTCTTCAGGCTAGTAAGATTGCTGATTTGTATTTGAGTTTTAGTCAGTCAGGCACTAATTGGGTGCAAATCCAAGAAAAAGGAGGTTACTCATCTAGTGTTGTTCCCTTCTTCTGAATGTTAACTTTTCCTCTGGTTTTAGCCTGATTCTTGTCTCTCTCCAATGCTTTCTAATGCTTTACCCAGAATTTAAAGCTGTTTGTGGAATGCTACTCCAACATTACTAGAGCAAAACTTTGACTCAACACAAAGATTAAACTCACGTCGCCTTTTATACATTATTTGTAATTGCTACTTAATGTTGTACTGTAATCATCCACCATATCTTATGTTTCCCCTTGGCTAGTGATGTAGACTTAGGTTGCCCCCCCCCCCCCCCCCCCCCCCCCCC
>NW_007727052.1:95425-112925 GCF_000696425.1 Galeopterus variegatus
CCCCCCCCCCCCCGACTCCCTGGATACTACAAACAGTACCATTTAGAACATTACCTGTAGGAAGGATTCTTCAGCATATATATATACCCCAAGAGTGAGACTGCTGGATTGTAGCATATTTGTATGCTTAATTTCATGGGTAAATCCCTTTCCAGCAGGACATGAGTCTTCTCCTTTACTTATATCTTCACAATACTTGGAATTACCCAACTTTCTTAATGTTTGCCAGTCTGAAGGTATATTATTTAAACTTGCATGTTCTGATTTCTAGAGAAATCTTTTTTTTTTTTTTTTAACTTTTTATGTGTTGGGTTTTATGTCCATTGCCTATTTTTCTGCCTATGCTTTTTGAGTCAGATCTTTACTCTTCTTTATGATATATGCCGTTTTAGCCAGGTCCATTAAATTCTTTCCCATCTCAAGGAAATCTCCTCCTACACTTTTTTCTTTTAGCCTTATGCATTTACCTTTCACATTTAGGTCTTCAGTGCAGTTAGTGTTTTTTCATATGTCGTTTAAGGTAGAAATCCAACTTCATGTTTCATATGGTGCAACCATTTTTTCAAGTATGTCATTGTTTTTATTACTGGTGCTTGGGGGTATGTTTTAACGTTTGTTGAGATAATTCCACAAGGTGGTCTTCCTAAAATATAAAATATAAACCTGATCATATTACCTGAAATCATTCAGTGGTTCTCCATTGTCTTAGGATTCAGTCCTTAGTCTTTAAATGGTTTAGGAAGGTCTTTGTGAAATAGTCTCTGATTATCTCTGCATTGTCCTGCCCTGCCAGCTTGTACTCTAAACTTAATATGTGCTCATTCTTCCTCTGGGAGGTATCACACTGTTACCATACACAATACAATATGTTTTGTTTGTTTTTCTGTCTGTATTCTTCACTACACTGTAGTCCCAATAGTTCCTGTTATGTATTAGGTGTTCAACAAATATTTACCAATTGAAGGAATTGAATAACTTGGGCTTTCAGTAATAACTTTTTAAAACTAGATTAATGTTTTGGGGGGAACTAGTCTAGCTGATGAATAAAAGTTTATTTAATAACTACTGAAATTCTCAATGGACAGTTCTCTAAAACCTTCCCTATGTTGACATAGTGTGTTTACATGCATAGCTCCTTAATTGTTTCCATAGCTCTTTACCTATCTCTTTCGATCCTTAGAACAACCCTGCAGATAGAAAGTTTGGGCATTACCTCTTTTACATCAATAGTTTCAGTGATTTGCCTGAGGTTCATACAGCTAGTTTTGAATTTCTACCTACCCGCTTTTGAAAAAAATTTGTTTGCTTAGACATTATGTAACAGTAGTGATGTGAATAAAAGCCACTTCAATCCATTGTTCTGCCAAGTGTGTTTTAAGGGTAATATTTATGAGGTTTTCTTTTATTGACTTTTTCCTTGTCTTTTGGAGGAGTCATCTTAAGCTTTATGGTTGTAGCAATAATGGGGTTCAGTCATATTAGTACTTTTGAGGAGAGAACTATGGGTAAATGGTTTCATTTAGAGATTTGTCCATGGAACCTTAAATATTACATACATTGTTAGACTAAGGAAGTTTTGATATATTTAAAATCATATGTATTATAAATATTTTCATAGGATATCTTATATACCAGAACTCTATCTTTAAAACTTAGATTTTAACTACTTTTGCACTTTAGATTTTGTTTTACAGCATTTTTGGCATGTTCTCTATTGTTTATTGAGTTGCTTGGGAACTTGGTATTTCTAGGCAGATAGATTATGTGCTTGGAAGTACAGTACTTCTCTGGTTTCATTAATGTTATTAAATAAAGTTGAGATCATTTATGCTATTAAATTTGAAATGATTTTCTCTTTATTGTGATTTGGCAAATTCTTAAAAAGTCTTATTTTAATGATACTTCATTATAGTGAATGTTAGTTTTACTGGTACTCTAGAACTATGGCCTATTACTCAAAGCTGTCTAGTGTTAAACATTCAGTAAATGGAATCTGCACTTTTTTTCTTTCAGTTGGTTTTAAAAAATATGCTAAAGCATCAGTATTGTGTAATTCTTAATATATGAGGTAGTTTCTTAAAGCTTGTATTTTATTTTTTTCTAAATCTCTCTTTTTCTGCTCTTTAGAGGAAGTATCATTCTGCAAAGGAAGCTTATGAACAACTTTTGCAGACAGAAAACCTTTCTGCACAAGTAAAAGCAACTGTCTTACAGCAGTTAGGTATGTAGTAGTATATGTTTAATGTATTATAAGTGCTTCTCTTTATGTTTTCTACATGCCAGGGATGCTTATGTATTCTATTCCTTTTCCTTACTTTGCTCAGAGTTGATAAAATTAATCTGAACCCAACATGTTTCTACCTTCTGCCAAACCCTGTCCATCTAACAGTCTGTCTCAGTATAATCCTTTAGTGCAGCTGGTCCTTTTAAATTCTCAAAATTATCCCTAATATTTAACCTATGGGCAAGGGGGATTGAATAAAAGTTTATTTAATAACTACTGAAATTCTCAATGGACAGTTCTCTAAAACCTTCCCTATGTTGACATAGTGTGTTTACATGCATAGCTCCTTAATTGGTTCCATAGCTCTTTACCTTTGTGCCAGATATATGCTTAGCACTCAATGAAGTTATTTGCCTAAGTCACTTAAGTTATTTGCCTAAGCTCACCAAGGTTGGTGAGCTTGCTTTCATAGCTTTACCGATAATAACTATTAAAATATTTTATCCAAAATTGTAGAGCATCTAACACTATAGTTTCTGTAAACATGCAAATCTATTCTAATGTTGAACATGAGGGAATCTAGCCACTTGGATGTCATGTGTTGCTGTCACTGAGAAGGTAGTGAAGGAGTTATTCAGTCATGTTTCTTGTCCGTATTTGGGTTTTCTCAGTTTTACTTATTTGTTTTTGGTCTGGGCAAATCATTTATTCTTAATTTTTAACCAACATTGTAGTAATGTGAATGTTTTAATAATGTAACTTTTTTATATTAAAGTCATATAAGCTTAGAGTTTATTATCTATCTTTATGATATTAATATGCATCATATGATGAGTTATACAAAATAAACACATTGCCTTCATATAAAACATTTGTTTTTAGTTTTGTTTTTAAAAATTTTATCCATCAGAATTTTGAGTTGTCTATACTTATTAGAATTATGAAAGTATCAAAATATTTATTTTTATTGAATCATAGATAAAATTTGAGTCATGTGAATTTGCATCTTTAAAACAAGTTTATTAGTGCAGTAAAAAAAGGGTTCTAATTCTTTAAAAAAGGCTGGCGGGTTAGCTCAGCTGATAGAACGTGGTGCTGACAACACCAAGGTCAAAGGTTCGGATCCCTGTACTGGCCAGCCACCAAAAAAAGAGTGTGATGCCTTTAGAATAAAAAGCTTACTCATTCAGCTAATATTTGAATATGAACTGGTTTTTTATCCACACAACTTATAATTAAGTATTTATGCATTTTAGCTTCACTGAAGAGTGTGTCAATAGCAAATATGTATATACCTTTTAAATTTAAAAAATAGATTGAAATAATTTTAGTTTTAGCTATGTCTGAATCATAAATCATCTGTCCTCTTTGGCAATGGCTTATCATATTTCAGAGTGTATAAGTAAACTTTTCATGGTTTTGAATAGAAAAATACTTTCCCTAATCAAATCTAATTTATGCCTACATCAATCCTTCCTACTTGCTATCATTGCTGCTGAAGCAGCTTTTTTTAGAGTCTGCTATCTAGGTCCTGCTCTTACTAGTCATAGCTGGACAGATATGGGAAGAACAGATGAATAAATGTGTGGTTGACTTACACGTCCATAAAGCATGGCAACTGAATCTCTTTAAAATATCTTTTGGAGCACAGCAAATATAATAAATGTCTAAAAGGGGTTCTTATTTGTTATATATACTGTGGACTGTACACAAAGAACAGAGCTAATTTTATACAGTTGAATTGATCCACAATTGAAATATGATTCTCTGTCAAGTTAAATAAGATTATTCCTGTGTGTCTTAAAGGTTTAGGATATACTATTCTATGATGCGATCTTTTGATTGGTTACATCGCCATCTAGTTCTAAATTTATTAAATAAACATTTGTGGTATTCGCACCATTTGAATATACTTATAGCCTTGGGTTTTTTTGAAATTGTCAAATGCTTTATAGTTTTATTTTATATAGGATGTGAATATATATGTAGCCAATGCCAATGAGGTAGGGTTGTGTGTATGTGTTTTAATCTCAACTATCATATTTATTCCTTGGAAATAAACATTGGATTTAATAGAGTGGCTTGGGGATTTTTAAAATGCATATGTATTTTTACAGGGAGCAGTAAGTAAGACTTAACGTCTTTATAACAGTTTCACAGATTGGAGCTTTTTCAAGTATCAAAATTAGACAGGAGGATCTATGGTTTGAAATCTACTAAGGTTGTCATTGTTTAAAATTGTTTTAATTTCTCTTCAATAAAAGGTTTTTGTACCTTTGACAGTACCTTAGTGTGAGAAACAGGCTTTTTCTTATAGCTAGAATTGGCAGTCCTAAATTTTGGAGTGCATACTCCAAACTAAATTAATAAGTTGACTGAAAAGAGTATTTTTGTTTGTTTTCTGCTTGTGATTCTTAAAAGTGCGAGGTACAATAAAGTTACTCATTTACTATAGGTTGGATGCATCACACTGTGGATCTCCTGGGAGATAAAGCCACCAAGGAAAGCTATGCTATTCAGTATCTCCAAAAGTCCTTGGAAGCAGATCCTAATTCTGGCCAGTCCTGGTATTTCCTTGGAAGGTGAGATTTATCAGACATTTATGTTTTGCTTTTGTCTATTCCAAGTAAGAGATTTGAATTACAGTCTAAAATGTTATTTTACATTTATAACCTGAATAGTGTATTTTCTCTCTTAAATACATTGTAGTGAAGATTTCAGGAAGTTAAACAGTAAAAGAAAGCTTCTAAATGTGGTGGTTTTCTCATAGTATAGTCTGATCTAGCAGGACATTTCTTATTTTGGTTATTGGGTTTTCATTTGACTTGAATTATTGCTAGTTTTTAAAAAGTCTTGTCAGATAGTAATTTTTCAGTGAAATATTTAAATGCCTTTTCTTTTGGTTTCTAGTATTTCCTCTGTATTCATGTTTAACAGAATTGAGAATTAATTTCTCATCTGCCTGATGACTACTAGTAGCCAATGGAACCTTGTTTATAATTTTGGTTAATACTACTTGCTTTACAATGGACATATTTGATTAATAGTAGATCTCAAATCACAGTTCTACTTGGAATCTCAAAGCGAGAAAGTGTATACATTATTATTGGATTTGTTGGAAAGGAGAAGTGACATATAATTAAAATAGTAAAAATAGTCTTCTGCAAGTCTGTAAGCTTTTCTCCATACTTTTCACACATCGACTGTCTAAATTATGCTTAGTGATTATCTGAAATATACCTTATGTATATGTATCTGATATATTATATTTTTGGACCATCATCAGATTGTGTTTTGGGTTCCTAATCAGTTTTAGCTTTCATGGTATAGTGGAAAGATCAATGTGCTAGGAGCCAAGAGACTTGGATTTAAGTTCTGGTTCAGCTCCTATTTGTGGAATCATGGATGGTACAGTTTAACCTCTTCAGGCTTCAATTTTCTTTTAACCTGTTAAATAAAAGTATTGGATTAGATCAGTGGTTCTCAATGGGATCTATTTTGCCCCCCCTTTGGGGACATTTCACAATGTCTGGAGACATTTTGGTTATCACACCTGTGTGGAGTGCTACTGGCATCTTGAGGGTAGAGGCCGGGGATACTGCTGAATATTCTACAATACACAGGACAGCCCTCTGCAACAAAAAATTACCTGGCTCCAAATGTCAATAATGCTGCAGTTGAGAAACCCTGGATTAGATTATGTTAAGTACCTTCCTACTCTGAAGGTTTCAGTTTTATGATTTCTTTTGAAATTATCCTATTTTGTTTTAATTTTAAGTTTTGTTTGTTTTTTACATAGGAATATTTTATTTTGCGTAAACCCGCTATATAACCAAATTAAGTTTTAGTTGTATGGCTTCATTTTTCATTTAAATTTAGGAAAGTATGCTTGTATGAGAGAGAATAATATTAAGATGTTTCCTTCTTTAAAAAATATTTGATTACTTATTAATAATGTATAATAAGAGTTGACTATAGAAAGATAGCTATTTGGGGCAGAGATTTTTTAAATCCTTCCTCCAGGTTTGTAAAATAGTCTACTTTGGATTGCTCCTAAATGAAGCACGAGGGTCTAAACTTTGTGTTTCTCTTCTACGGGAGCAGAAACTAGATCTTACCTTTTATGTTTTTGCTTGTCAAAGTGGCTATTCAGTAAATGAAATAAAGTAACCAAACTCCATTTGCTTAGGAGCTAGCAGCATTACTACTGTTAGTATTGTGGAGTGTGAGGCTTCATACAGCGACTCTAAAGGATGCCTGGTACTGGAAAGTAGGGGGTGCCTAGTCATTGCCTCTAGTTTTCAGGTTTATATATGAAAATTTATTTTAACATAGATTAAAAGGAATGTATACTGGACAGTATTTTCCTTTTACCTAAGACAAAGATTAGTAGTTTAATACACTATAATAGTGTGGATATCTTCTTAGTATAAGTTTTTTCTTTTGTCCTTTTTGAGACCGGCCGCACCGTGCTCAGCCAGTGAGCGCTGTGAGCACACCGGTCATCCCTATATAGGATCTGAACCTGCGGCGGGAACGCTCCTGCGCTCCCAGCGCCGCACTCTCCCGAGTGCGCCACGGGCTCGGCCCGTTAGTATAAGTTTTTAATTTAAATTCTAGTTATGTAAAAATATATAATGAACTATGTCTAAAATTACTATTTTAGTAATGCTGTAAATTTCAGCTTCAGTGAGCAGTATCCCATACAAGTTTTCTTCCAGTTAACCGATTTTATATTTTAAACCGTTGAGATGCTTTTAGTTTAATCTTTTTGGGTAAATGTTTCCAAAAGTACAATACCCTTTCTTGACTTCTCAAATAAGGAATATTTATCATGATTTAACTCGTTTTGGGGTTCAGGATTATCTTTTAGACATTCATTATTTTTCATCTGTAATAATATAATTTTTTTTTTTTTGTCTTTTGTCTTTTTCCGTGTCCGGCAACGGATCGCAACCCTCAGTGTTGCCCCCGTACCGGACCGGGGACCGGCAACGGGATTGCAACCCTCGGCGTTGCTCCCGCGCCTCGCTCAGCCAGTGAGCAGGAACCGGTCCGCACGTGGGATCCGAACCCTCGCTGTATGTGGGATCCGAACCCTCGGCGGGAGCGCCGCCGCGCTTCCCAAGCGGCGCACTATCCAGTGCGCCACCGGGCTGGCCCCTGTAATAATATAATTTTGGGCCTGTTTCAGACTTTCTTTAATGTTTACTTTTCTTGCCCGCTTTCATTGCCTTCTAATGTATTGCTTCTAATCTGTTTTATTGTGAGAAAAATTTTATAAGTAAATTTTAGAAGTTATTAAAGCTCCAAATGAAGACCTCAAATGTCAGTAAGAGACTTTGGGATTTGATGACCCTAATACTTCTGAGATTTTTTTTTATTCCTTACCTCTACATTCAGGTGTGTGTTGAAGATTGAATGTGCTAGTCATTTGGCATGTGTATATTCAAGTGAAATTGTAATGTGATATTCTATTATACTAGCACCAGTTATTGACTGTTTTCAGAGAACTACAGAATGTTAGAGCTGGGAGGCACCAGGGAGGTTACCTAGTTCATCCTGTAAACCCTGTCATTTTACAGATGTGGAAAGTGGGTTTAGAAGAGTAAAATGTTTTGCCTAAGGTTACACAGATAATTAGAGTCAGAGCCGGGACTAGATCCTGAGTTTACCCAGGGCTTTTTTTAATTACACAAGGCTGTCTCAGCAGAACCTAGTTAAATTTTATTAGAGGAAAAGTGGTTGGTGGTTGGACTAGGACATCTGTATTTGGGCACATTGGTTTCCTACTTTGACTTTGTAGGAATAGAATGTGAAAACATTGGGGAAGTACTGCTTATTTCTCCCAGCAGTTAAGCAAATTATGTCTATAAATCTGAGATTTGGCTTTGATTTAATAACAAAACAAAAGGAGCATGTTTTCTACTATCTGTTAGGTATTCCCTTTCCTTCTGGTGTCTGTCCCTGTTTGGCATTGTTGCTGACCTCTTCTCATGAATTCTCCCTTCATAGAACAGTTTATAGATGCTTTCTGAAACTGCTTTCTCTTTCTCCATCACTGACATTTCTTATGTCACTTAATCTACAAGATTAGTGATTCCTTAGGCTTATTTTTACCTCTCCCTTGTAGGTATCCTGTGTTCTTATAGTCTCTCTTTCATGTGGATGAATTCCAAGTCTAGATTTCTACACTAAAAGGTATCTTAAACTCCAGGACTACACCTTCTATTCCTTACCTAACATTTCCCATTTTAATGTCCCCACCTCATGTCAAAATCAGCATATTTCAAACCACATTCATCATGATCTTTCTCAAAACAGCTCCTTCTCCTTTTACTTTTGCCAAAAATATCAGTATCGACATTTTTTCCTTATATAATCAGGCTTAAAATTAACTAAGTTTTAATCTTCCACCCCTCACTCCAGTGAACATCTAACCAATTAATCACGAAGTCTTTATTAGTCCAGTAAGTGAAGCCGTCCTCTTTTTTACTGTCCATGACTTATTTTGCTTTCAGTCTATTCTGTACATTGTTAACAAATTAATATTCCTATAAAGTGCTTTCTTCATGCCATTCCCCTTGTTAGAAAAACAAACTTCAGGGTATTTAAAATTTTCTACTATTTTTGTATCTCTGCTTTCATATGTATACATTAGGTTTTGCTAATACTTGTTCACATCCAATTTGAAATGCCTTCTCTAATCTTCTCTGCCGAAATCAGTGGTTCCCAGACTTTTAGATTACATGAATCAGTAAAATTTTAAAGAATAATTATGAGGATCAAAACACAGTGTTGGGGGAAATAAAGGCATTTCACTTTTTTTTTTTTGCTGTTTATTCTCAGCCAGTGTTATTCCAAAGTGAGTAAATTACTGTACAAATATTAGTTTATTGGAAAAACTATGTATGTATGTTTATGTTGCTGTCTATTTTGTTTGCTTGGCAAAATTGCCATATACTGGCTGGCAATTGGGAATCACTGATCTAAATAATTTATATCTGCACATATTCAGATCCCTTACGATTTTTTGCCTTTCCTAAATCCTGTAGTTGCTTTCTGTCCTAAATTTTCAGACCAGTTATTGTCTGTGCTAGCCATTTGATATGGGATTATGACATTTATAATGTGTCTTCAGTCCTCAAATAAATTGTAAACTCCTTGAAGATAGGGACTGGGTTTTTGTTTAGGTTTATTTTCTTTTTCCTTTAGTGCCAAGCACTAAGAAATAATTTCTGTATTTATAATGTCAGCCACTGTGTGTGTATCTATTGGATATATCTGCATTAAGAAAACGGCAGGTCCTTGAATCTTTAATCTTACCTTGCTACCTTTACTAGTAATGAAATATTGCACTTTACCCAATTTTATACTATTTTTGATACGTAGAGATTAACTATGTCTTAACGTTTGCATTTTTTATGGATTAAAGAATTATTGCCTCACTTATTTGGGAAAGGAGAATCGAAATTTCATTCAGCAAGTCTTACCAACATACACTGTTTTTGCTTGTTTTTAACTCTGTATTCTGACTGTATATGAAGTTAGAGGTCGAGCTATATAAGTAGAGTGGGGAGAGTGTGTGTGTGTTCAACTCTCAATATTATAATACTGAAGTGATATGTCCTCTAATTATTTTAATAGAGTTCATTAATGCAGCATGATGTAGCACCGATAAGACAGACTATAATATAGTTTATTGAAGGGCTAATTATAATGTGTATTATGATTATGATGTATATACACATAAATATATTAGCTTATTAAAGTTTTTAAAAATTTCTTTTGATATATAATTCATCCTTTCAGCAAATAAATTTAATTAGTTTCAGTATTAATGGAATTTTCTTGTTTTTTTTTTTTTTTTTTTTTAACCCCCCTTTCTTCTCAGGTGCTATTCAAGTATTGGGAAAGTTCAGGATGCCTTTATATCTTATAGGCAGTCTATTGATAAATCAGAAGCAAGTGCAGATACATGGTGTTCAATAGGGTAAGACTTTGTATAAAAATAATGGTAATTGATGTACAAAGTTCGTTGCATCACATATAATATATTTTGTGGTTTAAATCGTGTTATTAAACTAAGCAGTTCTTTTTGGTTGACTTATTTTTTTCTTAATTTCTCTCTATAGTGTGCTATATCAACAGCAAAATCAGCCTATGGATGCTTTACAGGCCTATATTTGTGCTGTACAATTGGACCATGGCCATGCTGCAGCCTGGATGGACCTAGGCACTCTCTATGAATCCTGCAACCAACCTCAGGATGCCATTAAATGCTATTTAAATGCAACTAGAAGCAAAAGTTGTAGTAATACCTCTGCACTTGCAGCACGAATTAAGTATTTACAGGTAAAATTTTTTAAGTAGCAGTTTTTTAAAGCCACGTATTTCCCCAAGACACTCAGGCAGGAGGAGGGTGGCTGGAAAGTTTGTCTAGTTGTGTTTTGATGTCTATAATCTGTTTCCATATTTTGTAAACATATCATAGCTTGTAATATTATTTTACTTTTCATTTTAAGTAAGATATGCAATATTTTAAAAGATGCTCTTTTGCACATTTACTCTGTTGATGCATATTAATTTACATAATTTTTTTCTATGTACTGTCTACATTTTTAAGTTGTCATAGCATTTTAGAGAAAAGAACACAAACACTGTCTTTCACTCTTGCTTGGAGTTTCATGAGAAGACAGCTATGAGAACTCTGAAAACAGAGCTCAGCTTTGTTTTGATTCTCACAAAGGTTTATATTCCGGTTACCCTCTTTATACATAGTGTCTTTCTAAAGCCCCAGATTTAGAATATTTTCTTTTAAAAACAATTAGCTATACCATTTAGGAAGATTTAGTGGACTTGCTCTTACTCAAGTAGGCTTGTGTTAAATTTGCTTTTTACATAATTTTTCCTAGGCTCAGTTGTGTAACCTTCCACAAGGTAGTCTACAGAATAAAACTAAATTACTTCCTAGTATTGAGGAGGCGTGGAGCCTACCAATCCCCGCAGAGCTTACCTCCAGGCAGGGTGCCATGAACACAGCACAGCAGGTGAGAAGTTGGGTTATGTTCTGCAGGTACCCAGCTTTAAGGGTTCTTTTCAATCTGTAGTGGTCAAGCTTATTTTACTAAGCACAGGAGGCTTTTATTAATGAAAAGCCTTTTGATTTAATTACAAAGGGAATCTAGATCAAAATAAAACTCCCTCTGATATGGGAAGAAATTTTGGGGTACCAACTTATAACCTTTGTGCATATTCATGATTTTGAAGGAGATTTCTTAAAATAATGCTGCAATGGTTTAATTTTTAAAGCAAGTTTTTAAAAGGAAGGTACACATTCTTCCATTGATAATTCATTTGATTTTGATTTTCAATAATTGCAATCAGCGATGTCCACATAGCTTTGAAAAGTATGCAGCTTGTAAAGTTATATAATTTGAAGGAATGAATTAAGAATATATAGAACCCTATTTTTGTCTTCCTTCTGTGATTCATAGGCATGTAAACCTCATCATCCAAATACTGAACCTGTATTAGGCCTCAGTCAAACACCAATTTCACAGCAATCCTTGCCACTACACACGATTCCTTCTAGCCAAGTAGATGACCTGTCCAGTCCTGCCAAGAGGAAAAGAACATCTAGTCCAACAAAGGTATATGTTTTAGAGAAATAGAAAATCCCAGTTAACAAAGAACCTCCAACTGCCATGGAATTGTGCAGTTTGAACATATCCTGTTCTTTATTTAAAATCTGTGGACATCAAAGAGTGAAAGGTTTGCGTTTTTCCATCCCAAACACTTAGTATCATATTAAATATAGAAAGTAGGGATAAACTTGCATTCATCAAATCATTTTATTCATCTCCCTGCTGTTAAGATCTCAGTACACTTCTCATCATCACTTTTTACTGACATTGAAGTAAATTTAATGTTGGATGTAGTAGACAGTGTGGTATTTAGGCTAGCTGTTTGGGTCATGGTATAGGGGTGGGCCTTTATGGGTGGCTTATTAAAAAATCAGTTTTATTTTTAGTTTGTGGTTTTCAAGTTTAATATGCATGTAAAATTATTTTTAAAAGAATTTAATGTTATAACATCTTTTTTATATGTAAATTGTCCAATTCATAGTTATTTGGCCTCTATTAGTCATTATTGTTAACTCTATGGATTTGACCAAATATTCTTTATTTTATTTTATTTTTTTTTGTACCAATTTTCCTCAGAATACTTCTGATAATTGGAGTGGTGGCCATGCTGTGTCACATCCTCCAGTACAGCAACAAGCTCATTCATGGTGTTTGACACCACAGAAATTACAGGTACGTAAGATATCCTTTTGGCAGATTGCTTTTTCTATTAAAAAGGAGTAGAGGTAGTAAGCTTTAAGTTCTCTAAGTTTTAATTCTTAAAGTTGAATGTCAGTAAACTCAATTAATATGTGCCTAAGTAAAATGAGCCCACATTTACCAGAGTAATGTAGATAATTCATTCTTGTTTTTCACTTATTTTGGTTTCTTTCTTTTTTAAAAAAGGGTAATACATGCACATGGTTCAAACTACATAAAGTATGAATATAGGGTAGATAGGGCAAAGTCTCCTTCCAACTCCTGCTCCTACCCACTCAGTTCTCCTCCTAACAGACAACTGGTGTTACTAGTTTCTTTTCTGTCTTTCCAGAGATATGTTGTGCATATACAAGCACATATGCACCCCCCCCATATATTATAGTTTTCTCCTTTTTTACACAAATTGTAGAATGCTACCTATGCTTTTAACAGTGTATTTTACAACATGTCCATGTCACTGTCTAAAGAGCTTACTTGTTCTTTTATGATTACACCTTATTTCTTTATATAGATGTCCCACCTTTATTTAAGCAGAATCACTAATTTTGGGCATTCAGGGTTGTCTTCAGACTTTTCCTATCCCAAACAGCGCTGCTTTGAGTATACTTGTCATAATATATTTTTAAGCTTGAAAAGCTTTCTCTGTGAATACTGAAAAATATTGTATTAATGAGTAAAATTTTATGTCATGTATCTTACAGAGCACATTATAGTAAACCTTGTTCAGATGAATACTTAGTTCTTTCTTAAGTTTCTTAAGCTTTTTAAAGGACTGCATTTTGGGCTTGATGACTGTTGGTCAGAAATCAGTATTGGATCAGAGAGTGGTTCTGAGTTTATGTAGTCATTTCAGGTAACGGTTGTTTCGAATAGTGAGCTTGTTTCTTAGACATGTCTTTGACTGAATTCTCCTTTTTTCTTCTTCTAGCACTTGGAACAGCTTCGCGCAAATAGGAATAATTTAAATCCAGCACAGAAACTGATGCTGGAACAGCTGGAAAGTCAGTTTGTCTTAATGCAACAACACCAAGTATGTATAGCATTTTTCCCCCTAAAATTTGTTGGCATTTTCAGTATTTTTATTGACTGTAATATCATGTTAGAGCACATTCATACCCACTTCTACTTTCTACTAGTATTTGATGGAATTTAGTAATCTGTGCTTCCTAAAGTGCTGGTAATGGAGAGAGATTTTTAGAAAACAGCAGCTATAAATTTAATTTTGAACCAAACACTTTGTAGTTTATTATTTACTTACATGGTATTTCATATGTATTCTAAGGGTTTATTTATATTATTTAGTATGTAACAAGCTATCCTAAACTGAGGTGAGGTTTTTAGGGCTTATTTAGTTTGGAGGATCTGGCATAAATGTAATGGGATGAAATTTTGATTGAAAAAAAGACCTATAGATTCCTGTGTCATTTTCCATAATTTTCAGCTGCTTTCTTTTTTTTTGTCATTACTAATGGGGTGTTTCTTTAAAATGAAGCAGATTTTTGCTTTTCTGAGGAAGCTTATCTAAAAATGAACAAACCCGCTTGGGAGCGCGGCGGCGCTCCCGCCGAGGGTTCGGATCCCATATAGAGACCGGTCCGCTCACTGGTTGAGCGTGGTGCGGGCGTGACATCGAGGGTTGCGATCCCGTTACCGGTCACAAAAAAAGACAAAAAAAGGAAAAAAAAAAAAAATGAACAAACACAATTTCTTGTTTTTAAAGTGTGTATTTTGCAACCTAGAGAAATTAAATGTTAAAAAAATCAGATATTCCTAATTATACATCTTCACATTCTGATTTTCCTTTTCATTTGTTTTTTGAAGATGAGACAAACAGGAGTTGCACAGGTACGATCTACTGGAATTCCTAATGGGCCAACAGCTGACTCATCACTGCCTACAAACTCCATCTCTGGCCAGCAGCCACAGCTTGCTCTGACCAGAGTGCCTAGCGTCTCTCAGCCTGGAGTCCGCCCAGCCTGCCCTGGGCAGCCTTTGGCCAACGGACCCTTTTCTGCAGGCCATGTTCCCTGTAGCACATCAAGAACGCTGGGAAGTACAGACACTATTTTGATAGGCAATAATCACATAACAGGAAGTGGAAGTAATGGAAACGTGCCTTACCTGCAGCGAAACGCACTCACTCTACCTCATAACCGCACAAACCTGACCAGCAGCGCAGAGGAGCCGTGGAAAAACCAACTATCTAACTCCACTCAGGTAATGAGGACTGGCTGCCTTATTGACGTCTCATATACTAATTTGTTTTTATTTGGTTTTGTACATTTAGAGAAGAAAAGTTTGAGGAACTGGTTTTATAAAAATTCTGTATTCTACAATGTTATTACTAAATTGTGATTCAGTATATATGTATATGAGTGTATTTCCTTTTCCTTTGTAAAATTTCTACAGATACAGATAATCTGGCAAATTTACAAAGGAAGAAGAGAAAAGATTATATAATTCCACAAAACCCACTGTTAATTTACAGTGGCATCATAAACACATTTATGTAATGTTGCCTAGTTCCATTTTTGCTTATATTGCCTATTTAGGATCAAGTCCTATGCTAGGTGTTAGGTATTCACTCTAGTGGGAGAAAAAAGAACAGTAAAGAAGCATTTACCATAAACGACTATGATGTGTGACTTTGGGAAAGTGCTATCAGAGTATCTAGGAGGGGACATAACCAAGATGTTCGAGTCTCAAGAAATTAGGGAATTTGGGAGGGGAGAGTGCTGGTGAAGTGTGCCTGGAGGATAGATTATGAAGAGGAGAGGGTAAAATATGAGGCTGAAGGAGTTAAGAGGAGGTTAAATTTGTCTTGAACGCAAAGTGGAGCCATTAAAGTTTTTGAAACAGAGTAATGGATTTCATGAACATTATTTTTAGCAAAGAAATGGACCATAATTTACTCAATTGTTGCACTGTTCTAGATATTTAATTTCTAAGTTTTTACTTCTGAATATTTATGTGCATAGTTTTCCCCATGTTTTGGATTAAATATGGGAACTCTGAAGTGGAACCGAAGGGCCAAAGTATAAGCTTAAAAAAAAAAAAGTTCACAGTACATATTGCCAAATTGCTTGTGCTTTTATTAATCTACTAATTTCTTAAATATTTGTTATTGCTGCTTAGTCTTATATTACTAGTAAAACGGAAGAAGTTTTTTTCCTAAGACTTTTATGTTTATTCTTGAAGTGCTATTCCTGGTGGGACCATCTGCTGTTCTAGAGGGATTAGTAGTTTTATTCACTCTTAAAGCAATGTTGAGCACCTACTAGGTCCATGTCCTATTTGAGGCTCTGGGGATACATCAGCAAAGAACACACAAATTTCTTACTTGGTATAGGTAAACAGACAATAAACAAATAAGGAATACATATAGAATGTTAGATGATGGTGTGATTAGTGCTGTGGAAAAAAATATATTAGAAAAGGGAGCTGCAGAGTACTGGAGGTTGTGGTAGGGCAGTTGCAGTTATAAATTGGAAGGTTAGGGAAGGCTTCACTGAAAGATGACATTTGAATTCCCTGAAAGAGTTACAGGAGTGAGCCTTGAAAATATCTGTGATAAGAGTGCTTCAGGTCTAGGGAGCATCAAGGAGCAGTGGACCCTAAGGCCAGGAGTGTGCTGTACCTATATGAAGAAAATCAAGATGGTAAGCATGGCTGAACAGGGCAAGCAAGGGGTAAGAAAAGAGGTAGATATGGTCCAGCTGGAAACAGGCTGGCTAAATTGTGTTCAGCCTTGTAAGGATATTGGATTTTATTCTGAGTTCAGTGGGAAACTGTAGGGGGATTTTGAATGGAGGAGTGATATGATCTGACTTAATTTTTAACTGGGTTCTCTTTGGTACTCAGTGGATAGACTAAAAGAGGCAAAAGTAGAAATGATGTGACCAATTTGGAGATTACACCTGTAATCCAGGTTAAGAGATGGTGGTGGCTCCTAGAGTGGCAACAGTAGACAGCAGTCAGCTTCAAGGTATATTTGGAAGGTTTAACCAACAGGATTAGCTGGAAGAGTGGGGTTTGAGAAAGAGGGCTGACCAGCTAGGAGGATGGATGAGACTAGATGGGATCACAAAGGAGTGAGAGCAGGATGAGAAAAGAAGAGAACTCAATATGAGCCTTGGAGCATTCCAGTGTAATAGGCCAAGAAATTGAATAACTAGCAGAGAAGAATAGAAGAGGAGTATTGACCTGTGAGGTAGTAGGAGATCCATGAGAATGTGAGTGATTCCCTGGAAGCCAAATGAAGAAAGTCTTTCAAGGAGGAGGGCCTGATCAAAGTGTATATCAAATAATGCTCGTAGGTCAAGTAAGGTGAGGACAACCTGAGGTATTTGGTGACATAGCTGGGGTTGGGAACCTACAGGGTACAGCTGAAATCCACCCCATGACCTGTGTTTTTTACAGCCAATGAGCTAAGAATGATTTCTGCATTTTTAAAGGGTTGTTTTTTTTTTAAAAAAGTGTGACACTGTATGACCCACAAAGCCTAAAGTATTTGCTATCTGACCCTTTACAGAAAGATTTGCCAACCTTTGGATAAGGACAATTTCAGTGCATTTTGGGGGCAAAAGCCTAATTGTAGTTGGCTTCAAGATAAAATGGGAGGAGAAAAGCTGGCAGAAGCAAGTATAGGTAATTCTGTAACGGGCATTTATATAGTCATGTGGGCTACACACTGCACAATGCCAGGGGTGCCATTTCTGTATACTGCAACATAGAAGAGAAAGAAAGCGATAGGGTGTAGCTGAAGGGGAAGTAGGATTAAGAGTTGTTTTTGGTTTTTGTTTTTTTAAACTTATAATGAGAAAAGTAACAGTGAAAGCTATTGGGAAAGATTCAATAGAGGGAGAAGTTGACAAAGGAGGAAGAAGGGAGAATTGTTAGAGTAGGTGAGAGGATGGAATTTGGGGGGTTC